>NW_027185809.1:38664645-38708556 GCF_028583685.1 Petaurus breviceps papuanus
ATAGATAGATAGATAGATAGATAGATAGATAGATAGATAGATAGATACATAGATACATAGATACATAGATACATAGATATATAGATAGATACATAGATAGACAGACAGACAGACAGACAAAAAGTAGAGCTAATGACTGGATTTTAGATGTCTTTGGTATTCAGAATTCACAGGAGAGGGAATACCCTCCAACAATACAGGCCAGTCTCATCTTTGAAGCTTATAGTGCATTGACAATATGTGACTCGTCCAGAGTCACACACAAGGGTGTGCTGGTAAATATTTAACAATTGTGCTTTCTTTAAAAAAAAAGGTACATACTTTTAAGTTTAATTTGAATTATTAGTATTTCTGAAATCTAGACAATCAATAAAATAATAAATCAAGACCTGATACATTATGATCACCATTTTTTGAGGTATAAATGCTTGCACTGAAAGTTTAACAATCAGCTCTTCCAAGCCGGTTATGACTCCCTCCAACAAATCCTTGATAGCCAGGACATGTCAGAAATAGATTTGAATTAAGGTCTTCCTGATTTTGAGGTCAGCTCTTATCTACTGTGCTTTGAAAAAAGACTTTGAAAAAAAATGTTTGTATGTGTAACATCCACATAACACATATACTTATAGATGTATATATACATACAGACACATACATATATACATAAATATACCTATATGTATGCATGAATACATACACACATATATATGGATAACATTTGTAGGTATAAGTATGCACTATTTTTATTTTGCTTTTTTAAAATAAAAACAATTGGTCTTTAAGGGGTTGGGGAACAAATAAGCACATTTGCAAAGGATTGACTTAATGACGTTCCTTGGTGTCATTTTAAATTGTCAGAAAGTTAAAAAGGATCATTGTGCCTTCATATTCTTCTCTCCAGGCTGAGACAGAAAAAAGAGAGGACACGTTTTAGGTTGCTTTGTTTCTTTCACACCGAGTGTTTTGCCCACTGATGTTGATGGAGTACTAACATAATGATAAGTATATTTGCAACCAGTAATAGTCACCTTATACTGTTTGGTCAAGGTTTGGTTTTTAATGAGCAAAGTAATTACCAAGCTGCTGGCCTTGGATCATGTTAACTAAAAACAGTTAAGTGGCAAAGAAAGAACCAATTGAAGAAAAATATATTGCATTAGAAATCTCAGAAGAAGATCCCAGAATCAGAAGAGCAGGGCTATCTCATTTTCTTAATAATTTTTTTTTAATCTTCATATCATTCCTTCTCTCAATGCCATTAGTGGCTGTTGTTTGACCAGTTTGCACCTGGGCTTGTATCCACAAAAGGATTGCTTTGATTGCTTTTGGCCTCTTTTTCTTCTTCTTTAAAATCAGGGATTGGACTGGAAGACCCCATGGCTCTTTTCAGCTCTAAATCTATGATCCTATATTTCAGGAGCTCTTAACCTTTTCTTGTGTCATAGATTGCTTCAGCAATCCAGCAAAGCCCTAAGACCTTATCTCAGAATAATGTCTTTTTAAAAAATTCATAATGGAAGAAAATGTTAAATTTCAGTTAGAAGTTAGGAAAAATCAAGATGTATTTTTTTCCCTTCCAAGTTCATGGTCCCCCTCAAATCTGTCCCTCTACCCTTTGGGCAGATATGAACCTCAGGCTAAGAACTCCAGCTATTATTGTTCATTGACAGCCAAAGCCTCCATTTAAAAATGAAACATTTACAAAATGAACATATCTATACACAAACAAGAAATCTACTGAGTAATGCTAAAAGGGAAGTTATCAACAATTCACCAGACAAGGAAATACTCTTGAAGAATGTAAGAGTTAATCTGAATCTTGCAGAAAGAAGGAAACTGAGGGGCTGAGTATTCTAGGTAAGGTGAATGGAAAGGTGTGGAGACAGGAGAGGTACTTTCTTTGAGGAAGTAAAAGTATATCCATATAGCCTCCCTGGTGAAGTTTTCCCCAAAGCTTTCCAGTTAGATGTGTTCTATACTTCCTTGGATTTCCCTGTTACGTTTTGTCTGAAACTCTACATTGCTTCATTACCCTCTATCTTTAAGTATAATTGTAGCAACAACAATAGCAACAACTCACATTTATATGGCACTTTATACAGTTTTCAGAATGCTTTACCGACACATTGCCTCATATGATCCTCACAACAACCTTGGGAAGTAGATGGTATCATTATTCCCATTTTACAGATGAGAAAACTGAGAGTCAGAGAAGTTAAATCTCTTGCCTGAGGTCACAAAGCCAGCAAATGCAGTAGGTAGGATTCAAATTCACATCTTCCTGACTACAAGT
Organism: Petaurus breviceps papuanus; assembly: GCF_028583685.1. Classification (NCBI taxonomy): domain Eukaryota; kingdom Metazoa; phylum Chordata; class Mammalia; order Diprotodontia; family Petauridae; genus Petaurus; species Petaurus breviceps. The sequence goes on from NW_027185809.1 coordinate 38,666,942, forward strand.
CCAGCATTCTATTGCCCCACCTCTTTTTTCTACATATTCTATCCCCACTGGTAGACAGTTAAGTTCTTTGAGATCAGGTCCTGCCCCGACCCATTTTTGTAATGTTAAGCTATAGTATATACCATTAAAGATCTTATACACGATATTTAATAATTTTGCTGAATTTAGTGTAATAAAACATTTTGAGCTGAGATACGATAGCTGAGCAGTTTATACTACAACTATTTTTTGCTATCAGGGATAATATTTGGTTTTGCCATTCCCAGAGAAATCACTCCCCATATTAAAGTTCTTGAGAGCCCTCAGATTTTAGCTCTGGAGAGCTAAGAATGAATAGTCCCTAGTAAATCTCACTAGACCATTTTCTGTAACACAGCACCCCCTAGCACCACACCATCCAGCTCCATTTAGTTTTCCAAGGTAGCAGCTACTGCATCCTTGGGACAGCTTTTGCCAGTTGGGGTCCTAGGATGCCCAGGAGCACAGAGAACTGGCATATGCCTCCTGGGAAAGTTCATATGAGATCACAGAAGCCAAGCTGAAGAAGGATGTCAGAACTCTGACATCCTATTCTGCTAGAAGGAAAAGCAGGTGGCATTCTCTCCATGTTGCAATCGAATTAGGGAGTCCCATTAATATTGTCAAGTCGACTTAATTCTCCTAACCTGCTAATGAGATTCCTTTGGAAGAAGAAGCAATAGAGTTGGTTGAGTTCTGTTAGCCAACATTTAAAACTCTCCTGTGTGTATAAGGTAACTTGTGTAAAAGAACTGGAGTGGGGGGGGGGGGTGTTGTGAAAGTGACATCTTAGGGCTTCTTGGAAACAAGTCACTGATTTCTTATTTGCATTTAAACTGAGTGGTCCTTATTAGCTTTGAAATAAAGAACCAAGCTATGTTTTCAAAGCATTTGCATGTCTGGGAAGAAGGTGGTAGGCTCATGAAGCTGAACATAGAACCTAGATTCTTTAAACCTGAATCAGAAGGTATAGAGCAGGAGGGGGAGGTGTGACATATTTTAAAAATAAGATACTGCTAAATTCCCTGCCAACCTCCGTTCATGCTGAGTGGAGTGTAAGTAGCAAATACTGTATTTCTTCCAGATGTCATCTATTTAAGGGGTTCTGTTCTATGGACAGCAATTGTTTGAATCCCTAGTTGGGATGGGGGTTGGGGTAGGAGGGGATTAGACTTAGTAGAAAAAATATATACTTATATTCAGTGCATGTGCTTACATATTTGGCAGGGAAGGAGAATACCTTTAAAGAAACAAATATTAAAGTTCATCTCCCTCATCTTACCTAGTGCAGACTAAACTCTAACACTAAAATCCAGAAGTTATGGAGACAACTCCCTTCCCCATCCCTCAATACTATCCCTAAGAAATCAATCTCCTGGTCAATAAATATTACCCAGGGGTAAATGTTTCTTAGAATTCAACTTAAACTTGTCTTTACACAGTTTCACCTTTTAAAAAAATAATAGCAATCTTGAGGTTTTTATTAGCAATTGACTGAAAGTACCTAGGACCTGTTAAGGTTTTCAATTAGGTGGTAGAGGATTTCTTTTAAAACTAGGTTTAATTGACCCATTTAAGACAGTGATGCCTAGGAGGAAAAGGCTGGCTCAGGGAGGTTTATATCTGATGAAATTTGTGGTGTTGATGGTCTCACATTTATTATAGAAAATGGCCCCCATAGGATACATTTTATAATAACATTACTTCAAAATTTTAATACAGAGAAGTTTGAAATGTTCCTTAGCCCATTTAATACTGTCTCATCTTTTCATGCTTAAAACTCCCAACTGGAAGTTCATGAGGAAATCTTGATTTCTTATTTTCCAGATCTAATTATGTGCTAGAAAGGTAGGAAAGTATAGTAGATAGATTATGACAGGCCTTGGAATCAGTAAGACTTGGATTAAAGTCCTGTTTCAGATATGTGACCTTTGGTGAGAGGAAGACAATAAGTTCCCAGGGCCCCAGAAAAGAATTTCATAACTAAGTTATAGAGGCATTGCTGATCTGCCAATGGTGGAGGTTATCTCCATAGCTGAAGGTCATGTCCATACACTGATCAGGACCTAGGCAAAACAACTCAAACCAGACCTCCCACCCAAAAAAAACATACGGGTATACACACATACACACACACACACACACACACACACATGCACACACACGTAATCACTTCTCTCAATTGTGTCCCCTTCCCCTCCCTAAACACTCCTTCCTAGCTTTCTCCCTGAGAATCACTACTCTCAGGCCCTTCTCTCCAATGTTTTTTCTATTCTCTGTTATATATTAGTGTAAAATCTGGACATATCTATTAAATAATAACAGTTTGATTCCTTATCCTAACCAGAATGGGATCTACTTTTAAATTCACACATGATTTTTGGGAAGGAGCATAGACATAAATTTGGGCACCTAGGTGGTGCAGTGGATAGAATGTCATGCCTGGAGTCAGGAAGATTCATCTTCCTGAGTTCATATCTAGTCTCACATACTTAGTAGCTGTGTGATCCTGGGCAAGTCACTTAACCCTGTTTCCCTTGGTTTCCTCATCTATAAAATGAGCTGGAGAAGGAAATAGCAAACAACTCCAATATCTTTGCCAAGAAAACCCTAAATTGGACCACAGAGTTGGACACGACTAAAACTACTGAACAATAACATAGATTTAGAACTAGCAGGTACATTAGAAACCCTCTAATCTACTCCATTGCCATTTTGCAGATGAGGAAACTGAGGTCCAGGAGTTTCAATGACTTGCCCAGAGTCATGCAACATCTACATATCTGAGGTAGCATCTGAATCCAGTTATTCCTCACTCTAAGACCAGTGTATCTTGGTCATGCTTTCTCTTCCTTTCTTCTGTGTTTTTCTGGTAATAGAATATACCCAAATTTCACCAGCAGCTACAGGGACAGTACAGGCTGCTGTGAGACATAAAATGAATCCAGGTATGCCATTCTTCTCCATTAGCATCTGGTAAAGGGCAATTGTTGTTCAAATGTGTCTAACTCTTTGTGACACCATGAACCATAGCATGCCAGACCCTTTTCTCATCCATCATCTCTCAAAGTCTGCCCAAAGGTAAAAAGGGCCCTCCCTGTGTATACAAGGTGTCTTTTTTTTTCAAAGGAAGTTGTAATGGTGTCTAAATAATCCCTAAGACAGATACAAACAAGGCTGACCTGGGTCTGGCTCAAGTTTCTCAGTGAAATGTGGAATTGGGAGAGTTGGGGATCCTTGAGCCTTATAACACTGGACATTCTACTCCACAGTGGCCTGTTCTTCATATTGCTATTGGCATGGAGGGCTAATTCTGCCACTCCTTGTTAGGGTCGGGAAGTGGAAGCATTAGTGAACAGTAAATTGGACAAAAATACCAGGATGTAAATGAGGGAGTTTTACTACTTAAGGTAAAAAGTATATAGTGTATATACTTTTATAAAGTATATTGTAAGCATCAGTTGAGCTAATTTATTAGGTGGAGGTATAATTATTAGTGTGTAAAACACGAAATGAGTGGTCAGCACCTAGAGCAAAATACAGAGGAAAGAACTATAAGAAATATTTTAAAAAGATATTAGTTTGTATAAATGTATTTGTCTTAAGTGTCAGAAGATTTTATTCTCCATAACACTTGGATTTGTTTTGAATAGTCAAGTTATATATGTTAACAATCAAGGTAAAAGCATCTGATAGGTAGTAAACACTAGAAATATAATTAAGAATTTTTAACTTGCGACATAAACAGTTGCAGAAGAGGGGGACACATCATAGAAGGTAGCTCAAGAGTCACATAAGACAAGCTTGTCTATGTATGTAGCCAAGCTATGAACCTCGATTCTACCCCAGGGAGGAGTACTCATTGTGATAGAACCCTAAGGGTGGCAGCCTAGAGGAGGCATGGGGCATGAAGCACTACAAAGAAAAATCCTCCGGAACAGTGGTTGCTATAGGGTAGAAAGACATCCCCTTATGACTACCATACTGGCATCCGGTGGCATCCTAGTTACACTTCTCTGTAATATAAAGGGAGGATGGTTTCTAATGACAGAAGAGCAAAATTTCTAAACTTTGTCTATAATATAAAAATGCCTTGTTAGGGCTATGCCAGAAGATGGGGAATGGGAAGGGTCTTTTTCTAGAACCAAGTATATAGTTAATAAAGGTATTAGTAAAATTGGAATTAGGAGACCATTTAGAATTATTGCTTTAACTCTCATTGTTGTTATTTCAGAGAAGCTTATCATGGATGTCTAAATTTGTCCTACTTCACCCATTTGAATGGAGCTAGAGTAATCAGAGTATAAACTGGCTTTCAGATATGTTCCTGTTTGTACTAGGAGAGAATTATTGTTACGTTTGTGGGACAAGAGAGGTGAGGGATCTATCAGAAAGTCCCTGGCTATGTGAAACCAAGGAGATAGCAAAGAGAAAAATGAAATAGAAAGACTATTAATCTTGGGGGAGGGAGGGAGAAATGGGATAAAATGGGAAAGAGAGGAAGGTTTTTAGTTCCAAGGTCAGTGTTAGGTGAACCCATCTCTATTCTCTTAGGGAAAATGAGACAACATCTTTGAGGTGACCCTGGGTTCATTTCATCATAACCTTTAATGTGAATTGGAGGTCCAAGTATATATGTATGTATGTATATGTATGTGTATATATATATATATATATATATATGAATATAATTTGAGCATTCATTCTGCCAGCTCTCCATTGCATTTTTAAGAAGTGGAACAAAAAGGTACACCTAGGTTAACACTGGCACTAAACACAATACAGTGAGATATACTTCAAGTGAATTACCTTTGAGTGCCACTGTATTGGGGTATATGCTTGTGTGTGTGTGTGCATGTGCGTGTGCACATGTCTCTTTTCTAAAAAGGTCCCAAGTTTAACAACTCATGGGAAGAAATAAAAGGTTATGATAAACAAAATATACAGCATCCTATGTACACCTGTGGTGCTACCTTTAACATAATTCACAGCATCCTACCATTAGCTTCTCCCTTTATGGTTCAAAAGATATTGATTTTTTTGTTGTTGTTATTTATGATGTTAAGTAGGGATACAGATTTTTCCCCATGCTTCTATTCTTCATTTCCATCTTTTGATAATGCAGATATGTAATTAAAGGCCTTGCCTTACTGACATTTACATCAATCCCTTTTCCTCATTATTCAGAGGTTTTCTAAGATAGTACTTTGTGTGGAATCTCAAAGTGGTTCCAAAATCTTTAGAATATCCATTCCCCTGTTTTCCTATCTCCTTTTACTCCTCTTCAATTTTGAATTGTTGTATTGAGTTAAGAACTTAGATCTAAGGACATATTCTGGGATCTTCTTCTTGGGGGCAATAAACCATCTTTATAGTGTGGAAAGGAATTTGGAAGAAAGTTGTATTCAGTCCCATCCCCTTCCATTTTTCTCCTGATTCTCTACTTTCCTCCTTCTAGACCCTTTTTTCCCTTTTCTTTTCCTCCCTTCCTATTTTCTTCATTGTTCTTTTCATCCCTCTCTTCATTCCCCTCTTTTTCCTTCTTTGCCTCCTTCCCTGTTTCTGTCTTAGCCCCCAATTTCACTGAAAGGATGATGGAATGGTGGTGACCAATGAATTGAGTCTATAAAATAGTACAAATCAGGGACTCCCTTGAGTTCTTTCTCAAGTTTGTAAATAAACTTACTATTTCTGCTTTTGCTGGAGTTTTCCATATACACATACAGATGCATATGCATATATATGTATATATACACATATTTCTGTTCACTCAATAGTGCATAACTATTTCAGTCCTGATTTCTGAATGGGAAAACCCCATACTACATGTCTGAAGAGTCTGTATGTATGTATCCCTTTTACAAGAGGTTATCTGTAGGTTTGAGCAATGGGATAGAAATGAGCAAAGGGAAGCAGAAATCCTGGACTGTGCGAGGGTAGGATATGTAAAGTTTCCTCTAAGCAGCTTTGCAAGAAAAGTAACTCAAGAGTTTCACCATTCACAGCCTATGGAATTAGACTAAACAAAGAATCTAAGAGGCCATAGCCAGGAGCCCTCCTGACAAATCCTCATCTTCAACCCCCACAAGCCACCTACATTCCCGGAGTGTATTGTCTCTGCATGATTTAGTATCTGGTGCTATTCTGTCGTTCTCAATTTGGGGGCTGAATTCTTCAGCCTCCTTCCAATGTTGCAAAAATAGAAAAATCGGTATCAAAGTCACACCACCACCTCTTTCTATTCCCTCCCACATCCTAACAGAAATATATCATCAGATCTCCACGTACAGCACCCCCACCCCAACATACACGCATGTGAATGTACATACACACACACACACACACACAAACACCCCTTTGGAAGTTGAAAAAGAAGTGAATATCCTTGCTTGGCTCATCTCCCTTCAAACATGGGATTGCAGCATGGAATGTCAAGGTAGGGGGTGCTCTTTGATCACAGTATTTTGCAGAGACTGGTGTAAAAAGGAATCCTTCCTAAATGTATGTATTTTTTTTCTCATCTGCCATCAGGATCTGACTTATGTTGAAGCATTTGAATTTCCCACCTGTATTCCCCAGGTGAGAACAGAGATCAGCTAAAAACAGAATAGGGGCAGAGAATGAGCCATTTAGGAGACAGGGAACAGTGATGAGAATTCCTCACTCAGGACAGAGGCAAATCCTTATTGGTGTACACAAATGGCCAAAGAAAGCAGATGGCTTCTCTGGCAATATTGATATTTTCATGTCCTGAGTGACTAAGAAGGTCGAATACAACTAACTCACAGGTCTCAGCTGGGTTAGCTCTCTGCCTCGGTATTCATTCCTGCTGTTGTGGCCCTGTCTGCCAGTTGGCAGTGTAACTTGAAAGCTGGGAGATTTAAAACCATTCACTGTTCTTCTGCTCCCTCCCCAACTTCCTAAGGATGATTAAGGAAATGAAAATCAGCTGCTACTGATTCTTGACCATATGTGGCATCTCTTCCACATAGGGGAACCCCCATGATCTGGAAAATCCATGTAAAAATTTTTGACTCTCCCTTCATTCCTTCATTCAAACTAAAGAAGTTTGAATTATTATGGTATTAAGAGATAAAATATCTTGATACCATACAATACTATACATTCATTTTATGCATTTCTGAGTTTCTAAACTTCTGTGTTTTCTGTGACTTCTGAAAAACTTCAAAAAAAATCCCATTTAATTTTTTATGCAGACCCATGACATATTGAAACTGTCATGGGGAAAGTTACATTCTGGAAAGGATAACTGTATTGTTTCTTGACTATTGTAATTTGGGGACCTTAAATAATGTCCTTTAAAGGTATTGTCTTGCTGGTGTTAGGTGTCGAAATGTACATGCATAATTTATGTACGTATTGTCCAGAGTAGGTAACAGAATAAAAATAAAGGATTTTTGACTTTTAAAAATCATTCTGAAGACAAGGAGAAGGTAAAACTGGAATATTTACCAGTAAATCTCTTCATATTGGTAGACATATACATATAGCTCTTAATCTGGTTCTTACATCTTAAATGTACTAAGTACTTCCAACATTGATTAGGGATCAAGAGGAAAGAAAACTACTTCATATGGTAGTGGAAGGAGCCATGGTTTGGCAGTCAAAAGACCTGAGTTCCAATCAGGACCTTGACATTCATTGTGTGACTCTGGCCAAATCACATAATATCTTTAGGGTTTCCTTACCCCGCAAGATGAAGGGATTACATTAGAGTTAAGCCCCTCTATCTGTCCTTTCATCACATTTCAGCTGTACCTCAGTGAAGAAATCTCAAGACCTGAAAAGGAACCAACAGATACAAAAAACAGCTCTCGCTTCCAGATTTACAAAGTTCTTTCTTAACAAGAAGATTGTGAGAGAAGGCAATGTAACAAAAAGTGTATGTTTGGTTTTATAAACTGGGGAGGGACAATTGTTTATCTGTCCAATGCGGACCTGTGATTTCATTAGTACAGTAGACTTCTAGCAGGACATATAGATCGATATTCCTTCTAATAATGCAAAGTGGCAACTCAGAAGCAAAACCTGAAGCCAGACCTTCCTGAAGCTAAGGCTAATCATCCCTGTAATACGTCATGATGCTTTTCTCTGTTGTATAGACATGGCTATTCAGTCATTTATTACTTGGCATCCCCTCTCACCACCTCTTCCTAATATTTTGTGGTACTAGTAGTTCACAGTGGATCTTTAAGAAGTTGTTGCTGTTAGAGGACCATCTCTAGCATGGTGTTTTTTACTTATTTTATTTATCTATTTTTTTAGTTAGTTATAACATTAAATTGTATATCTTCAAAAAGTAGATGAATTCATGGGGAGAGAAAGGAGACAGGCATTTGGGTCACAGCTTGTGAACATTTCAAGTGAGTTTTCTCTGCCCTGGGCTTAATCATTTTCCTGTACACTTAAAAGTAAAACAGAGAGGTGTATTACACATCTGACCAGACGTGCCAGAAGACTGGGGCAGTGGTGGCATTTTTGGTCTGATTAGCATGTTGCCTACCATGGTGGGAGGATGGGAGAGGAAAACAGAAAGAAATGGGTCAATGGTGTTTCATAACCTTTGATTTCTTTGGTGATTTCTGGTGTTACATCTGGCATCCACTGCCATATAAGGGATATTCTAGGTACTCACGCTTCTATGCCACCAACACACACACATACACACACACACACGCACAATATCGCATTGTTCTTTTGAAGGTGTTAATCATATTGCATATATCAGTACCATGTTGTAGTGGAAAGATTACTAGATTTGGACTTTTAAGACAAAGTATCAGGTTCTGACTCTGCTTTTTACTATAAGAACTTGAATAAGCTGTTCAATGTCTCTGGGCCTCAGTTTCCTCCTGTGTACAATGATGGGATTGGATTAGGTGATTTCTAAGGTCTCTCCTATTGCTAAATACTAAATAGTCACATTAGCTAGGGAAGGAGTATTTTGAAGGAGAATAGCATTAGATAATTATTGAATATTTATGATTATTATTAGAGCATTCCCATGACTCTGAGGCTATTTAATTTATTTTTCCAAAGAACCGTCTGATTTTTCGATATTAGAACCCCTTTAGGAGTTCCAAACCATCACAATCATAGCACACACTCCTTTTGTCCTTCCAACTTTAGATGCTCTGACTTTCTCTCTGTTCATCTCCTGTACACTGACAAGGTATACATTTTAGGAAATTACATCTATCAGGCTGTATGACTTGCGTACAGGCTCTCTACTCCCACGTAAGCAACTTCCATTGGAGGAAATAGCTCACTCTTTTCCTGAATTGTTCTAAGATGTGTCAAGGATCTCAGTCTCTCTCTCTCTCTCTCTCTCTCTCTCTCTCTCTCTCTCTCTCTCCCTCCCTCCCTCTCTCTCCCTCTCCCATTTCCTCTTTAGTGACTAAGCAAACCAGTGTAAATGTTTGTCATAGAAGTCCCATTTGCTAGGAAATGAGCAAGTATATTCCCAACAAAGATAAACAATGAGAGGATGGAAGGAAGGAGGAAGGAAAGAAAGAAAGAATAAAAGGAAAGTAGAAGAGAACAAGGGACAAAATGGTAAACAGCAACATAGAATTTTAGAGTTACAATGGAATTCAGGGTTCATCAATGCCAAATGACTGTGTCACCTTTTGAAAATCACTTAACCTCCAGGACTCAGTTTTCCAATCTGTAAAATGAGGGAGTTAGACTAGGTAACCTCCAAGATCCCCTCTAGCTCAAAATCTATGATATCATGAATTTTTTACTTTTAAAATGAGAAAGTTAAGACCTAGAGAGATTATTGTTATATGAAATAATGTAATAATCGTAGCTCACATTTGTATAGATTGTTAATTGCAATGTTTACACAATGATCTTAGGAAGCAGGTAATATATATATATATATATATATATATATAATTATTATTTCCACATTTTACAGATGTGGAAACTGAGGTGCAAAGAGAGAGGTTAAATAGCTTGCTAAAGGTCACACACACAGCTAGAAATATTGAATTCTGTCCTTAAACCTACATTTCCTGACACCTGGTCATGGAGTCTCCATACTACAACATCATCCCTGTCATCAGCAGGTTTACATCACTGAAGTTGCTTATCATAAACTGGCTAAAGGAAGAAAAGCAGTGCACTTTCTTCAGGTCTGACTCCTGAAAGACTTGAGGTTTTCTCTGAAGGGAAAAAAAAGAAAAACCTCCTTCTTTTCTCTTGTGGGTGAAAATTAAACTCCATCCTGGCTCATTCTGACTGATGCTTTAATCATCCATTGTAAGGTTCTTTTTTGGACTTATGTCTCCAGGGAGCTTCATTCTTCAAGGATCAGAAGTCACGGTTCATCAGAAGCATTTCCCCAGCACTCAGATCCCAGGTTGCCAAGTACCTTTTAATACCATAAATTCATTTCTGTGATAATCTTCAATCTTGGTGTGAAGCAGACTAGGCTGACTGTCTCTGGAAAGGGGCACCTTTTTATTCTTATGCTAGCTGCAACAACAAATTCAGGGTCATGGGAATTCACAGTTCACATATATCAGCTTAGACCTGTTGTTTGTCCTTAATTCTTGAAGAGGACCATGACATCAAGGCAGTGATGACATCACATGCAAGTGAATTGGATTCAAGTGAGGGAGGGCTGTGCAAAGTAGAAGGGAAAATCTTCAGAGGAAAGAACTGGAATTTACTTCCTTCCAACCTATTCAGACTTTGGCATTTTAGTTGATGCTATTAACAAGAAGAGAAATAAGTCCTGGTTTTGTTAGAGGTGTATTGCTATTTTGGACACTGCTGCTATTATGGCTAACAAAGGAATTAAAATATCCATGTGGAGATTATCTGTAGTTTGGACTATCTATGACAACATCTGAATCAAAGCTATATTCCCCAAACACAAGTGATGTGTGTTTACTGATAATAAACTGTTAGTCAATTTTGAACCGGAGGGATGATGCGCAATACTATCCAGTGAACTCCAAAGCTAACACAAATATTTAAGATACTATTTTCTAATAGATACAGATAGTTGAGAGGTACAGGTATGTGTGTAGGCACATACTTATATTTCTATATACACTAATATTCACATCTAAATATGTATAAATTTATGCACACATATATTCACACACATGTGTTATAGTATATGTGTGTATATATCTGTATGTATATGCATGTATGTGTATATATACATAGCTATATATTTTTGCCATTAACAGAGATAGATGGGGATTAGAGGCTATAGAGAATAATCCCTATTGAATGTATCTCAGGTAAGGGGTGTATGTGTGTGTGTGTGTACATGGGTGCATATGTGGGTGTGCATGTGCTTTTGCGTGCATGTGTATGTATAAATTATTTGATTTCTTAGAAGAGGGCACATTTTGACCTGCTTGAGCAAATTATTATAATAATGATAGAATGTATAGGACAAAAACTTGTGGGTGAATATTCGTGTGCATGTGTAAGAGAAAGTGAAAGAGAGTAAGAGCAAGAGAAAGACAGAGACAGAGATGTAGAGAAAGAGAGGGTGGAAAGATAGAGATAGAGAGAAAGAGACAGAGAGGTAGAGAAAAGACAGGAGGGGAGGAGAGAGAATAAATCTCTTCCTTCCAGAGGATTCATTATTAGCTCTGCTCAGACCTCGAGATTCCCCTGCTGGGAAAAAGCACAGTAGGGTGAGCAACTGAGTGTACTCTTGATGTAGCAATGGGCTCTTCACCACGATGAATGTCGTCTCAGAACACTGGAACAGCTGCTGAGTGGGTGTTTCTACTGGAAGAACCAAGGTTTGGCATTTAAAATAGAATCATGAAGTTAATATGTCTAGAGACAAATTGTGCTATACGAAGGAATACAAAATGAAGCTCTTTTGTGGCAGTATTGCCTAACCCTTGTAGGGGCATGACAATAAATTAAAACTCCTCCTCCCCAAATGGGAAATTTGGATGGAAAGGGACATGATTTCGTTATTAATGCTTGATACCTTATGATTTTTAAGTCTCCAAATTAAATCAGGGCTACTATTTTTTTTTCCTACTTCTGGGTGATACTGAATGTGAAGTGAATCATAATGATATTGATCTTTAACATGCTTAAGCTCTGAGTAAAAATTATAAAATATGTTCAGAAACTCAAAATTTTTTATTCTTTCTAATACATTGGAGGTGTCCACTGTTTAGTTAATTTTGATTTTAGGAAGAATTTGGAAGGTTTCTTTTGAAATAGATACATCTATCAGTGACATAAGCTTAAGTTCCAAGTCAAAACAAAAGTTTGCAAATCGATTCTGTTGTAACCCACCACCCTAGAAATGGGCTCATTTCTTACCTTTAACATTGTCCCCTTTCCCAAAATGTTGTCCTCAAGAGACTGCTTAAATATTAAGAAATTCCTCTCACTGGGGTGGAGGTTCTTAACCTGGTGTCCATGGATAGATTTCAGGGGGTGCAAGTTGTCTGTGGATATATTGTAGGGAATCTATCAACTTGAAGGGGGAGAAGGCATCTTTCACTGACCTTTGTTTTCCTTTGTAATCCCATGCATTTTCTTTTATGTATTTAAAAACCTTTCTTAAAGGTGTAAAATCCTTAAAAGGGGGGCGGCTAGGTAGCAGTGAGTAAGAACTCCGGCCTGGAGTTGGGAGGACCCAGGAATAGGTTCTTGGCCTTAGATACGTAACACCCACACACAAAAAAAAACTTGCTGTGTAACCTTCGGCAAGTTACTTAACCCCAATTGCTTTAAAAAAAAGAAAAAAGAAAAAGATCCTTAAAAGGATCCTTAGGTTTTACCAGACTGCCAAAAAGGTCCATGATTCAAAAAAAAAAAGTTCAGAACCCTTCAGCTAGAGTGATATTTTTTTTCTCAAGATTTCTTTGTTAGTTTTATTTATAGTTGCTTAAACTTAGAGGAAAAGAGGTCACACAATTTAAGTCTGTCTTGCTATCATTAAATCATGTGATCACAAAATTTCAGCACTGAAAGGCACTTGGGTGGTCATATAGTCCAATCTGTACCTGAAAAAGGAATTCCCACTACAATACATTAAATTAATATCCCCTGTGCCTGGAATTCTGTCCTTCCTAATTTTTGTCTCCTGGTTTCCCTGGAATCTTTCAAGTCTCAACTAAATCCCTCACTTCTACAAGAAGCCTTTCTCAATGGTCCTTAATTCTAGTGCCTTCCTTCTGTTGGTTATATATTGTTTGTATAATAGCTTTTTTTTATTTGTTTCATGGTGTCTTTCCCATTAGAATGCAAGCTACTTGAGAGTAAAGACTAATTTTCATTCTTTGTGTACTCAGTGCTTAGCATGGTATTTGACACACAGAGCAGGGACTTAATAAACACTAGTTGATTAATTTACTGCTTTCTTGGCCTCTGTTAAAGGTCATCAGTGAGGAGGAACTCATATCCTCTCACAGAAGCCCTTTCTGCTTTTTGGTTGCTGTTGTTCAGTGGTTCAGTTGTGTCCAACTCCTCATGACCCTGTGGACGGAAACACTCCAGGCCCTTCTTGTCTTCCACCATCTCTAGAAGTCTGTCCAAGTTCATGTTAATTGATACTATCTATCCATTTCATCCTCTGCCATTCTATTTCTCTTCTACCTTCAGTCTTTTCCAGTATCAGGGTCTTTTCCAATGAATTATGTCTTCTTCTTCATTATATGATTGCTTTAATTGTTAGAAAATTTTTGTGTTGTTTTGTTTTTAATTTTCCCCCCTAATATCAAGCCTAAATTTTCCTCTCTGTACCCTTCTTCCATAGTTTTGCTAACTGGAGTCAAGCAGAGTAAATCTAATAATGCTTCCATATGATAAGGCTTTCAGTGCTTGAAGACAGCTGATCAGTAATTCTATATTCATGATATCTTGTCAAAAATGTGATAAGTATGTATGTAGCATCATGTATACTGGTTAGTGTACTGGTTAAAGGGTATGTTGTAACTCTGGCCTTGCTATCTTATTGATCTAGGAAGTAATTTTAGCTTATAAAAGGATTGAATTTCCTTTAAGCTTTCTTTGTAGAGTTCATCTTCCAAATCTAGGAAGACCAGAAGTGTCAACTGGCACAAAAATTTACTTACTCCTACAAAGTCAGTCAGTCAATAAACACTTACTATGTTTTGTGCTACTATGTGCCAGGCACTTTGCTAAGGACTAGAGTAGTCTTAAATTCAGGTACTTCTATTAGTATTGCCACTCATCTTCTTAGGATATTACTGTTTTGTCTCTGATAAGACAAGTCACTGTTTGTATTCTCTACACATCAATGATTATCATTGGATCATAGGATTCAAAGCTGGAAAGAACCGTATATATAAAGGACTTGGATCCTCATTTTAAGGATGAGGAAACCAAGAACCAGAAAATGAAATTGACTTACCAAAGATCACATGAGTAATATGAAACAGTCAACATTTGAACCCAGCTCTTTCTATTATATCACACAAAATGAAGACCTTTTCAAAGCTCAAAAAACAGTAACTGGATATTCTCCATTGTATTACCCAACAACAACTTTTGCTGTGTTGATGTTGAGCTAAGCTTAGAACATAAGAAGGCTATTTTTAAAAGAAAAGTGGTAATGTTTTACTCTATCTCCCTTGAAGACTGGTCAAGAAGATCCTATGTTTTATCTACCTGTGGTCCAAGCATGGAACAGACCTATTTTCATAGACATTGTTGCCTGAACCCACATTCCATTTTTCCCTGTCTGAAATGCCTTATTTATCCCTAACCTGCCCTCATGCAAGTAGGTCCAAGATTGGTTCCCATAGTGAGAGGACTGTACATAACCATAACAATGTTGCTATATATTGTATGTGGAGTAGGGAAGAATATACTCCTACCACAAGCCTCTGAAGTTCTTGAGCCCCAAGCAGCGTTCTTCCTATCCACACAAAATCAGTTACTATGACATCATTGACTCAAACATAGAGCATTGATAAAACTATTGCAAAGCAAGAATAATCATAATATTTACTCAATAGAAGGCAGAAGCAGGAATAATAGAAATTTTAAAATCTACTCATAGACCTGTGTTATACTCCTACCAATGCATGCAATGTCTAGGGGTAGAAGAGGAGGAAATGGGCAAAAAACAATAAAGAAATTTAACAAGGAAGCATATGAGTAGGGAAACCCGTATGTTCAGCAACTCATAAGTCTTGATGAGAGGCCTTGATGTCCTTGCACTTTAGAGAATAGTCTGAATCATATAATCTGAAGCTGCTGGGCAAAGTCACTGCTGTGCAACTTTTAGGCTGCTGAAACAGTGAAAGCTTTTTAGTTCACTGTCAACCTTGGGAGATAGCTGAGGAAGTACTATACTCTGAGTGACAAACAGTCACAGTTGCATTTCAGATTTTATTTATTTCTCCTTCTTAAGCTGTAGTGATAGGGCCATGAAGACTTTACCTAGCTAGTTCTTAAGCAAGAGATTCTATTTTCTCCAGTTAATTCTCAGCAAAGGCCTGCCTCTTCACACAGCAACACATTTGCAAAGCCTATCTTTTCTCTCTTTGTTTTTCCCTCTCAAACCAGAGTAGTCAATAAAGAAACACAAAAGCAAATCCCTGTGAAGTTTCCCCCCTCTCAGCCCAAAGGCACAGATTCTTAAACTTATTTGGCCTACCTCCCCCTTTAAAAAAATATTCAGCACCCCCCTGGAAACCTACTTTTTTAACCCTTTAATGCATTTAAAAAATTATTTTTGGTATTTCAAATATGTGTGTATATAAATGATGCGTCTTAAATTTAATGATTTCTTGTAAATTTGTGGATTTTTCCCTGCATTGACATTTTATAGAAGCAATAGTGCATAATGTAACCATTTAGTATCCTATTATAAACAAATTATTACACGCACATATTCTTGCTGGTGTATTCTGAACTTCCCGACAAAGCAAGACACGGCTCAACTGCTGACACTTGCTTGTTAAGACCTGTTAGACTTGACCACTGATAGCTTGTAAATTGCATTTTGTATGCTTATTTGGAAAATAATGTATCACTGCAACTTTAACTGTTGCACAACAGATGAAACATATACAAATTGTTTTTCAAAATGTTCCTATCTTCTTTCCTTATTTTTATTCAATGCCCCCTTAATTGCACCTGAGGCTACAACTGCTCCTCCCCCAATCATTCCAGCACCCTCCAGGGGATGTAATCACCCACTTTGTGAACTTATGCAGGATGGTACTGGGGGATAATCTTGCCTTTTTCCAGCCAATCAGTTCTCTGCAATGAAAGGCATCTCTTCCAATCAGCATGACTCCCAGCAAAACATTTGCAAAGCCTGCCTATCAGCTATAAGCAGCTCAAGAAAGTTTCTATGCTCTGTCTTCAGTAAGCATTTCCTTGCCTGCCTCCTGTGGTTAGCTTCCTTTGATGCTTCCATTTTTATCTGGCTATTTCTTACCCCTCCTATCCTTCTAATGTCTCATCAAGGTCACTTTATAAAAAGCAGTGACCTATCTCCAACTCATGATGTGAAACTTAAAAAAAAAAAATCTATCTTTTTGTTAGGTATGATCCTGCAGTCCTTATATAATCTTCTCACAATTCCAAAACAGTTATTTGATTTATAATTTATCTTCTATAGCCTTCAAAACTCTGAAAATCATAATAAGTAAATAAACTGATGGATCACAATGTACTGCAGCCATCTTTAGCTCAGTCAGGACTGTGCCTTCAAACATATCCTTTCAATACATTTACGGGAGAGACAGTTTTCTCTCAGGTCTTTAGAATAGTCTATGTCTCCCCACAAGATTTTATCGGAGAAATTGTATTCCTTCTTCTGAAGCTGGTTTTTATCAGAGTTTCTTCTACAAATATTCTTTTTCTGCCCCTTTCAGCACCTAAAATGTCTTCATTTTAAAGGGGTGGTACTTTACACGAGTCTGAAGGAGAAAACTGGATAATGTATAAGGAAGAATTTGTTATCTATAAACATTGGTTAATAATAACTCACATTTGCATAATGCTTTTTTTATTACATAGTGCTTTACAATCACAAACTTATTAAGTAGACAGCACTGATGTTATTACTGTTAATCAACAAATGAAGAAACTGAGGCTCAAAGAAATTAAGAGACTTGCCCAAAGTCATGCACCTAGTAATAATACATAAATTTTTCTTTTTACAATTTCTAGCACTTTCACAGGTTACAGAGGAATGTCATATAGTCCATAGCTATAGGCATTAAAGCCTAAATCAAATGGACAAGTGTAATGGTAATGTAATTTTGAATTTGTAGATCTCTTTGTCTTGGCAAAAGTAGCAGGTACTTAGCACTTAGTAACTGATCAAAGCCTCTATTGGGGAAACAAAAGGTATGAACTCCTGTGCCCTTGTTACTGATGTAACAGGAAGTTGGCTCAAGGAAGTGAAGCAGGTAATACTGTGTATATAAGAAAAGCCCCAGAGAAGCACAGTCAGAATTTCCTTGAGACCAAGATCTGGTGGCAGAGCAGCTACAGAAGAATGGAGAACTGAGTCCTGAAAACTTGTGGTGGTGGAGCTTCTTCTGAACAGGAGCCCAGAGCCCAAAGCCAGGAGGCCAGGAGCCAGGAGCCCAGGTGACTGAAGCATGGCTGGGATGCTGAGACTTTATTTGTGGCTTGGTTGAGCCTTGAATTCCTTGGAGCAGAAATGGTGAAAGATCTGACATGGACCAGACCCTGTGAAGCTAAGTGTGGAGCAGGACATGCCCAGAAAGTTGGTCAAGGAACTGGGAGCTGTGTGCCATTGAATCCAGGTAGAATCTGGGAACTCGGAAGGGGTTCCAGGAAATCTGAGAACAGGCCCCAAGTCAAGATGAAGAAAAGACCTCTCCTTGGGTACTGAGTAATTATTTACTAGTGACCTAAAGGGTGGAGGTTTTTGTATATGATACTTAAGTAAGACTTTGCTGAATAAGTGACTGATTTGTACTTTGAGTACTTTGACTATTGTTACTGATTAGTGACTGATTGAGTTAATCAATACTTTGCCCCAAGAGTGGAAGACTTTGAAACTACTGAGACTAATTGAGTTAGTCAAGACTTTGCCCCAAGGGTGGAAGACTTTGACAGTGTACTTTGATACTACTGATAAGTGACTGATTGAATTAATTTAAGAGTGACTATTTTGTGACTGGTTGAATTAACTTAAAAGTGACTATTTTACTTTGAGACTATGTTGTGAATATTATATTGTGATTTTCTGTGATAAGTTGAAATATGGTGAATGCTGTATTTTGAATTATGCTGTACTTTGATTTGCCATGGATGTTTTCCTTTTGTTATGGAATAAATAGAGTGATTACTCTACTGAGTAATCAGAACCTTTAAAAAAAAACTGTTCACAGTAGCAGTTCTTCTGGAAAGCTTCTGTTCATGGCCTTACAACAAGTTTACTTAACATTCATGAGACTCAGTTTCCCCAAATGCATCTTGACTAACTTGGCCTCTGAGGTCCCTTCATGCTCTAGAGTTATGGCCCTATGGACCATCAGGATATACAGCTTTCATCAGTCTACTCTAAAGAAAAGGGGAAGAAGGATCAATATGAACCTCTCAAGATATATTCCAATCCATTAATTTGAGTACTGTTTAGTAAAACTAAACCTGAGTGGGTTCTTTCTGGAGATGTGTTTTGCTCACCCACTCTATAATTTCAAGAATGGACCTAAGAGCCCTTGGAAGCTATAAAGGAGTTGGCTGGTGTGAGATTTTGTTCATTAATGTCTTGGATTGCACATAGTTCTGAGATTATGATGGAAAATTCTATCAATTTTGCTGGAAAGCAAGGGCACTGTTTTAGAAGCTCAAATCTCAATCCAAGGTCCAATTTTTTTTTTTTAGCTTTTGAGGAAAGTTCCTGTTTTTCTCTTTCTTGTGGTTCAAAGCAAGTAAGGCAAAATATGTGTAGAAGACAACCAGGGCTTTCTTCCTCTATGGAAAATGTATGAAAGTCTTCAGGATAGCATGATCATTGGTCCAAAGAGTTATATGTACTTGTCTTAAAGAAAGGTTTCTGAACCTCCAGACTTCTGAGATTCACCCACTTCAAGTCTGAAGGGAAGAGAGCAATTATTTAAAAAAAAAGAATAAGACTGTTATAATGTATACCTTTCCCAAGCACCTAAGTATGTTAAAAAAATTCTTTCTATAAAATCAAATACTTTTAGGGGTAAGGTTGTTCAAAGAATAAAATTTTTCTACCAATACCCCCATTGGAAAATATAATAATAAAAATCTGCCCTCATCCCAGGATGACTTTCTTAAATAAATGAAAGGAACAATGAATTATGGGGCTATAAATATATGTGCTGACACTCCATAAAACAGAGCAGAGCAAAGTTGGACTATTTTATGATGATGTCACTGGGACCCTGGATGTATTTATAGCTATGTTAACAGTCAACTTTTTTTTAGAGAACTTTTTATTGTCTTTCTCATTAATAGAGTTTAGATCTGCTTCAGTCTTTCCTTCATGTCCCCATTGTAACTTTTCTGTCAAACTTACCCTTTCTACCCACACTGAAAAATCTAGTCTCTGGCACACTGTCTTTTGCAATCATTTAGAAAAAGAAATCTACCTTCCAAGGGTTTAGGTTGTATCTAAGAAACAAGGTGGTGGTGGTGGTGTTTTTTTTCCCCTGATGCTTCTTGGCCTTCTCTTTCTGAGTAGTCATATTAGGCCAATGGTTTTTGACAAATAGCTTGACAAGTGTCTCCTGCTGTAATGAAATGGCAAGGCAGGTCCTAAGATTCAGAGATGACATGTGGGTTCCAAATATATTATAAGTTGACCAAGGGGACTTTGTACTAGACTCTAGGGGTATTAGTTAAGGATTAAACAAGGCTTTTCTTGGAAAAAAAGGCAAATGGTTTCTAACACTTAAAGCCCACTCAGCAAGTTTGCTTCATCATTGTGTTGCAGAGAGGTCAAAGAAATAGATGTTGCAACAATTCCTGAGACATTTATCTAGGGGAGATAAAGTAGTTGAGCATCCTAATATATTCTAATAGAATGGAGGCTAGCCCCAGATCCATGATGCTAGACTGTGTTATTCCTTATGCAGCATTATAACAAGACAGAAGAGATTTTAAAAGTCAGGATGCAGAGCAACTTATGGTAAAGCTCCCTGGAAAAAAAAAAGGTTGTTCTTTTTAAATGTTGGTATATCTGTGTTTTGGAAAACAGGCAATGGAGAAGACCCATATCATATTGAACTATTCACTATAGATAAGTTAACATGATGTCTGTGAACTTTAAATATGCATATATTTACACAGAAATACATATACAAATATTTATATATGTGGATGTATATACATATATATTACAATATAATTTATTTCCTTTGTGATTCTATGTTTTTAAATAAAAATAGTATTCTCATAAAAGATTTCACTAGATTACCAAAGGGGTCCATCTCACATACACACACACACACACACACACAAACTTAAAGAATCTTTGTAATATATGGACTGTAGTGTAAATGATCAAAGGTGATCATCCATGGAAGACTTTTTCACTGAGTCTTCCATAGATACTTGATAGGATTCCATGAGATATTTCACAAGTGGTGTAAGATTTTATCATTTTCCCCCATGTTTTAGATTTGTACAAAGATTTCTTTAAGTCTATTTCTCTACTTCTCTCTACAAATTATACCCTGGTCTTCACTCTGGCAGTGTGGTTATTCCCATGAGCAATCAAAAGACTCATCCAGCAAATGCTTCAAGTGTTGTTCCCAACAGGCACAAAATGTATCACATTTGTTTTGCTCAACTTGGGAAGAAGAGAAAAAGGAGCTGAAACAGTTTGTGAGGCAGCATTTCATGATGGGGAGAGCACAGAACTTGAAGCCAGAAGATCTAAATGGAGAGAGAGCTAGATTTTTGTGCCAAAAGACTTGGATTAATATCCTGACTATAATTCTTACTAGTTATTTGACTATAAGCAAGTCGCTTCACCTCTCTTAAGTCTTAGTTTCATTCTTTATAAAACAAGGAATAATACCATTTATATTCAAAGCCATAACTAGAAATTCTGTCAACTGAGTGGGTAAGTAGGTAGGGGAACTTAGATTTGAATATATGAAGTATAAAATGCTCCCGAGGGCAAGCAGACCCCAAAGTACCTCCTTCTTTGCCTAGTCTCAAATCAACTTTTCAAGAGAAATTGAGTTGTGTGTGCTTTGGGGGAAAGACCTCAAACCTCAACATGCAAGATCCATTGGGAAGAAAGACCCACAGATACCACTCTGTGGTGGGGAGACAGTGACCATTAGCCAACTTCAGGCTGAAGAATCTGGATAGATCAGACAAAAGAGAAACTCATCTGGGCTTCAGCAAGCAGGGGGAAGTTGAAGGAAGCAAGTCATCTGGTAGGTTCATATTTTAACTAATTATTCTTGCCAACCAAGTCAGTTGCCTCTACCTGCTGAAGGAACATATCCTTATATCATTCTCTTTATATTTGAATATCCCAGAACAAAGTTCTGGTCAACCTGGGATAAAGCTCTGATCACTGACACATTAGTTATGTTTTTGCTTATATTATACTACTTCTCAGGGTTGTTATGAGGAAAGCATTTTGCTAATCATAAAAAGTACTTGCACAGTAGATACTGAGTGCAAATATGGCCTCAAACAGTTAGAAGCTTTGTCCCTAGGTAACTCACATAATTTCTGTTTACCTCAGTTTCCTCACCTATAAAATGGGGATAATAATACATACATACATCCCAGGATTGTTATGAGGACAAAATGAGATAGTAAACAATATTTAAATGTTAGCTGTTATTGTTATATTGTTATTACAAATCATAAGCAGTTCAATGGATCTGTGATTTCATCAATGTGGCCACTCCCTCTGATAATTCAGATCACAATTCATGTACAGTACACCTTTTC
The DNA here is from genome assembly GCF_028583685.1 of Petaurus breviceps papuanus. Taxonomy (NCBI): domain Eukaryota; kingdom Metazoa; phylum Chordata; class Mammalia; order Diprotodontia; family Petauridae; genus Petaurus; species Petaurus breviceps. The sequence continues at coordinate 38,688,893 of NW_027185809.1, forward strand.
ATCTCCTAAAACTTTTATCTATGTCCTCCCAAAAATCTTCCTTAGAAAGTCCATTCAACATGCTAGAAACCTTCCTTCCTCTAGGTCTTTTATTCCAAGGACATCAGTATAGCCCCTGAACTGTTCATCTGTTGTCCTTTCACTACAGTACTCACTATATGACTGATTTACAGTGTAAATGTAAGCAGTTATAACTTCTGATTTCCAGTTTGTTAAACTAAGTGTAAGGAGTAGGGGAGAACAGTGTATTGGGTTAGAAAATCTCCAAATTCCCTTATAGCTCTAGTATCTTATATTTCTGAGATAACTACAAGAAATGAAGTATCACTTATTTATCTGTTCAGAAAATATGCATTAAATGTCTAATATATGAAAGACCTTCTTAGGCATTCAACCAGAATTCTCATTATAGGTAGAGATTAGAGTCCTGGGGGAACTGAGTTCTGAACAGAGATATGAATGGGTGGGATAGAAATACATTAACAAGAGGGATATTTAAGGAAGCCTGTGATCCAGGTACAACTTGAACAGAGCTAAGGAATGGCATAACAAATAGGAGGGGGTCATAATGTTTCCTCCCCCTGACAAAGGCATATAAGCCCACTGCTACATCTTTTCCTGTTATACTGAATTTTTTGGAACCCAAATCCACACTGTCCTTCACCCCACAAGTCACTAATTTAGCTCTCTTCTTGCTCTCTTCCTCTAAGTAAGTGCTTTTAGGCATCACAGTGAAGCTTCTACATGTATGTGGTTATAGGTGTGGATGCACGCTTGTGATATCTGTTTTCACATGTGCTTGCCACTAATATGCTCCCACATAGGCTACAGCTAAGCTAGCCTGACGTGCTTCTGCTTCATGCACAATGTCCTAAGACAATTTGATCTCATTCAATGTCCATAAATTAGATTAGGAGAAAAAAAAGGAACAGAAAATAATAGTAATTAATAATAATAATGATAGCTAACATTTATATAACACTTACTATGTGCCAGGAACTGTCCCAAGCACTTTATTATCTCACTTGATCCTCATGACAACCCTGGGATATATTATTATCTTTATTTTATAGTTGAGAAGACTGAGACAAACAGGTTAAGGGAATTATTCAGGGTCACACAGCTAAGTATCTGAGGCTGCATTTGAACTCAAGTCTTTCTCACTCCAGGACAAGAAGTTTATCCATTGTGCCAATTAGCTATGATTGAAAAAAAAAGCCTTAATCAGTAGCATGAAGGAAAAGGAATGGCAATGCACACACCCCCTCATATTACATATATGTGTGCATATATATGGTTTTATGTATACATACATGATGCATGTATATATGTATATGCACTCTAATATATAATTATACCAAAATTATATAATATATAAGTACATAAATATGACTATACGTATAATTTAAGAACAAAAAAATGATAAGTTTGGGGAATGCTTTTATTCAGGATAAGTATTTTGTTTTCTAATGAAATGAAATTGAAAAGAAAAAATTCTCTAATATATTACCCTTCAGGTGGTAAGGAACACAGTGTAGTTGAATGGAGAATACATTGGCTCTGGAGTTAGTACCAGTGTTTTAATCCTCTTTCTAACACTTACACTCTCTATGATGCTGGGTAAGTCAGGGAACCTCTGTAAGCTTCATGTTCATCTGTAAAACAAGAGGAGGAAGTTAAACCAGATGGTCTTTGAGCTATGCTCTCCCATCATCCTCAACTGTGTCCCTACCAAACTGCTTTGTGGGGATGTCACAACTAACATCGGTTGATTTTTATGCAAAGAAGTAAATAAATAAATTATAAGTATGATGAGTTAAATGAACAGTTCCAGCTGTGATGTGCCAGCAGCATTACCAGATTTGGGGGCTACATTAAGTATTTATTTTCTCTTTACTGCCTAACAATGAATCAGTTGGGAGGTCCATTTATGCTTTCCATGTTTCTTCTGCTAAGTCTAAACATGGTTCTAAAAAAAAGCTCGATACCCTTTCAGAAAAGAAAGCACATTAAAGGAAAAGGTGACCTGTTTATCAGGCTTCTGTTGTACCTGTCTCTCTCTATAAATGCCAAGAACACCCAGATACGTTTTTTTTAAGTGAGACAGAGAGTGTTAGGAACATGTGAATGTGTGGGTGAGTGTACAGGGATGTTGAAGGGGCTTATAATATGATTTAAAGTAAAATGTTAAGATCTATTCCTCACTTTTTTTTTTTTTACTGACAGTGCAATTGAGTGATTAGTGTGTATTGCTACCTCAAATACCTTTAGGTATTTGTTATACAAGGAATTGCATGAGAGATTTATGAGAATACTTGCAAAAGAATTCATAGTCTCTAAAGAGTTGTTTTAGGGTGAAAGATCTATCAAATAAGACAACGATCCTAATGATAGGTACGTACCAGAAGCTAGATTTGATCCAAATCTTCTGATTCTAGATTCAGCGCTCTTTCTCTTGTGCCATATTGCCTCTTTCCACTGTACAGCAGTGGAGAGCAGGGCCTTTCAGACATTGTACTAGAACTCTATACAAGACTAGTGGATAGAGTGGAATTTAGCATAAGGCCAATGTATACCAAGGAGTTTTTAAGGTCACATTGGAGTATGGTGCAATTGCAACAAATGCTGTATTTGCAGCCCAGTGATCTATGTTCAATTCTGGCTCTGCTAGTGACTACCTTTGTGACCTTGGACAGGACAACTTCTTCTCTTCTCTGTCTCATGAAACAGGGAGGTGTGTCGGGGAAGGAATTGGAATAAGTATCTCTAGGGTCCCTACCAATTCTGTATCTATGATCTTATCTATGATACTGCACTGGACATGTTCCAAGTCCTTATTACAAAAGGATATACCCCCAAAAGGATATTATAATGGAGATGCAGTTTTTGTAGGATGAGGTGACATTAATCATTTCTGTAGTTGCCTTGCTAAAAAAAACTTCTCTGAACAATTTACTTTTCAATGGTAGCACCAGGAATAGTCAAGAAAACCCTACTTTAGAGGTCAGAATACCAGGTGACTGACTTTTCATCCACAACTGACTTGCTATTTGACCTTGGAGGTAAATCATCTTCTCTGCATCTTAAAGATTCCAGCCCACTCAAACCCACTAGGATATCTATCCCAAAGATAAATAATAAGTCTTTGAATCTCTGTTCTTTACAGACAATAAGGTTTTATCTCACCCCCTCCCTTTTTGGAATTCTCAGGAATTGCATGCTTTAAATGGTGCTTTGAGTTCAGGAACAGAAAAAGGCAGCATGGATGCAAGGTAGTGAGTGCAGTGGCTCAGTGGGCGATCAAATTAACTCCAAAATGGCATTTCTTTCTCCCAACAGAATAAACAAATAATAGCCTCCGGGCTGGTGAAGCAGTCGTGACCAGGACCTTTTCAGCATTGGCTCTGCAATTTACCGCTCCTGGCTCATTCTCCTTGAGGGAGAATGTTGACCATTCTCTGGCATGTCATTGCTAGGAGGTACAACTAACTGCCCAGCACTATCCAGCCAGCAGAAGCCTGGGCTAAGTCCCCTCTTGGTGTCACAGATGGCCACACTGTTTGGTAGACTCTTCCTTCCTCTCCCTCCAACTGCAGGTATCACCTGGATGCCAACCTAATAATGTGCAATCTTATTTCTACTTCCTGAGCATAGGGCATGGACTTGCAGACTTTTTTTTTTTCCTAAGAGGATGGGGAGGATTCTTAACCTCCCACTAGACATCATCTTCCTAGGTTTGTTTGTTTGTTTGTTTGTTTCCCCTGCCCTAGCTTTGTAAAATATATTTTGCCATTGGGGCTCTCCTTCTTCTCTGCCAGGGTACGGATTCTAGCTTCCTAGGAAATAGTTTGTGAGGGGCAGTAAGCAAATTAAACTCTGGGCTGAGATTCAAAGGGAATCGGTGTGTTTATATAGGTAGAGGTAATATCCCTTTAGGAAAGCAGGGGAAGAAAAAAATAAAACCCGGAAAGACCCTCAGCACAGGATCCACTGTGTTCTACAGGGTCTGCTTCCTCAGACTTGAACATCTTTCCAGCAACTGGGATGCGAGGTGCCGCGGTCCAGCCCTCGCATTGGGAACTAAAGCTCTTAATTCCAAGGAGAGGAAGCTGCCCTATGGAGAGGGCTGCAGAAGAAGGAAAGAACCGGAGGCATCGGCAGCAACCGCTTTACTCCTGCTGCTGACTCAAGGGGTTTTATTTTTATTTTCTTTTCTGGTTACTTCGTTCTCTGCCGCCTGGTCTCCGGCGTCCACCCTTCCTCCACCCTTCTCCCCTCCCGCATCCCAACCTCTCCTGCCAAATTGAGAAAGAAGCCTTAGTTGCCCTAGTACTAGTTGATTTAATGAGTCTGAGAGGAAAAGGTGGGAGACAAAGAACCAGGACACACACACACACACACACACACACACACACACACACACACACACACACACACAGAGTTGCGAGTGCATGAGACGCCAGGCAGCGAAAGAAGACTGGGTGCATGTCTGGATGCGGGGGATAGGGATGGAGACACTTGCGTTGTTGGAAGGCATGCCTCTAAGAGTGTGTGTGTGTGTGTGTGTGTGTGTGTGTGTGTGTGAGTGTGTGTGTGTGTGTGTGTGTGTGTGTGTGAGATGCGTGTGTATGAATGGAAGGGAATGGGGGTGGGCGCAAAGCCCGAGGAGAGGGCTGGGATTTCAGGTCCTAGTTCCAGCCCCTCCTTTCTCAGGAACCAGCCAGTCCCTTCTGCAGAGTGTTCTGGCTTCAATGATTTGCTCTCCAGAGTGTGCCCATTTGCATACGGCTTGCCCATTTGTGAATTTGGCTTCCTAACTCCTCGCTTCAGTTCACCTGAGCTCCAGAGTTCCCCTCACTTTGTATGCGCCAGTCCCTCTGCCTTCTTCTCCGGACTCTGCCGGGCGCTGCTCCTACCCTAGCGTCCCTCCCTTTCCCTGGACCCCCCCCCCCCCCCCCCCCCCCCCCCCCAACACTCCCCTTGTTTCTCTTTCTGTTTCTTTTCTTTCTTTTTCTTTTCATAGTTGTTGCTGTTGTGGTCTTCCCCTATCCCCCACCCTGCTCCCTTGTCCTAACCCCCTGCCTTTCTCTTTCTCCTCCTCTTCCTGCTTGCTGCTGCTTTTCATTTTGTTGGGAGACCTAGGAAGAAGCGGAAGAGGATCCGTCAGTGCCCTTCCAGATCGCACAGGGTTAACAAGTCTCCGTTCTCTACTGCCTAGAATCGGAGGAGGAGAAGGAGAACAGCCCCCTTCCTCCAACACCCCCTCCTCCTTTTTGCTTGGCAGTTCTGCATTGCATCGCCTGGTAGTGAAGAAGCAAAAGAAAAAAAATGTTCAAACTCCTTGGATGTTGGGATGCACTAACCTAAGCCTTACGTGGGTCTTCTGCTATTCTGCTGTTTCTTTTTTGTTTGTTTTGTTTTGTTTTGTTTTTCGCCTTTCCTCCACATGTGATATTCTTGGAGTTTTGGCAATTAGAGTCATCTGGACCCTGGGTGCCTAGGAGGAAACATCACCACTGGAAGATTACTGGGGCCTTCTGTGACATGTGTTGTGTTCCCCAGCTCACCGGAGGCTTTGTACATCAGAGTGGACACTGGCAGTATAGGTTCATCCAGCACTAGGGGGAAAGCATTGGGTTTTTGTTTGTTTGTTTGGTTGGTTGGTTGGTTTGGTTTTTGGTTTGGTTTTGTTTTTGCCATTTTGTATCTTTGTCTTTTTTTTTCTTTTCCGGATATTCACCTATTACTTATTTTGAAAAAGTGTGTCCCTCACCTTCTCCAAAGAAAGACGCCTTCTTCCTGCTATGATGGGCCTCTGGGCATCATGAACTTCATTTTTCTACCCTGGCTGGAATTCAGACTGCCCATCTGTAGGTCTGCAGTGCATTGACCATGCACCTGAGAATACACACAAGCACCTTGCCGGGACGGAGCTCGCCTCGCCGTCCTGCCTGGACCCTTGGGATCTGGTCCCTCTTTTGGGGATGTATCGTCAGCTCTGTGTGGAGTTCTTCTCATGTTGCTTCATCCTCCTCTTCTTCCTCTCCAGTGTCTCACTCTCAGCATGAGCACCATTTCCATGGCAGCAAGCATCACTCAGTGCCTATTTCTATCTATCGCTCCCCTGTCTCCCTTCGAGGAGGGCACGGTGGGTCTCTGCTCTTTATCCTTATAACTTGTCATAGCTATGTTTCAACTCCTCTCCTTCAGGAGGAATGGGGGTGGGGCGAGGGGAGAGAGTTCTTAATTTGAAAGAAAGAATAGAATAATATATGAGAGATAAATGTCCCTTTCCCTTTAAAGGCTAACTCCCTCTCCACTCCTAAAACAAACCTTGTTTTCTTCAAGCTTTTTCTTCTCTATCCCCTTCCTTCTTGGTCCCAGAAACTTTTTTTCCCTCTAAAATTTCATAATGGCAACTAACTTCTTATACAGCTGCCCAGTGTTGTGCTTTGAGAGTTAATTCTTTCCTTTTCCCTTTTCCTTTCCTTATGTTAGTCTTGTTTGCAAAGCAAGTCTACAGCAAAGAAAACCAGATCTTAGGTCCTCAGAATGAAATTAGTTGAGCCAATTAACTCCTCATGTGGATCATTTTATGCAGCTGTTGTAGATCAGGGAGAACAGGGTCTTAAACTTGGGGAATATAGAAAAGATAACAAATAATCAATGTCCGGTTTGATTAACTAAGGAAGCTCTATGTGTTCCTATGAAACTCTGAAATTTCAGCCAGGATTCTCTAATACTATACAGATTCTGCTGCATATATTTATGAGAGAGGAAGCATGGTACAAGATAAGGTTAAACCCATTTGAAATTTACCCCAGTGGGCTGAGCTGCACACAGCAATAAATTCTGTTCAATACTTGATGCAGATGTGTGAGAAGATGCTAGGGTGCACAGCATGGATATGCATGTCCATACATTATAGAGGAAATATGTATAATATGTATGTTTGAGAGAGTGAAGAGGAGTTGGGAAGGATTTTTTTTTCCTTTTTTTGGTAAATATATTTTCAGTTCTCAGTGGGCCATCTCTGAAGGGCAGCTGCTTTGAGTCACAGTATGGGCTTGCTATAGTAAACTGTTATAAAAGAGCTACAATATTTGTTTACTATGCACTACACTCCAGTGGTGAGAGAAGTAAAAATCATAGATAAATCTCATCTCTTACCACAAAAGTAGGTAGCCCAAGAAGGACAGACCATGTAGGATCATGTAGTTCCCCTGCTCTGACTTGGGTTTTGAAGACCTAAATTGGCATAACACGCAGACCCCATTGTGGATATCATCTTTCCTTTTGGTGCTCTTCACCCTGGGCTTCTGTGTGCTGTCTGTCTTGTTAAGTGGAAGCATGTTGAGAAAATGCCAACACTCACTCTGGCTCTTGCTCTGTTCTCTCTTTAAATTTTATTTGATGGAGTTGTCAAGCGGCTCAGAGCTTGTAAAGGGGGGATGCTTGATCTTGAGCTGGATGCTGTTTTCTTTCTGGCTCCTACTGGGTCTGGTATGGGCTTCCTGAAAAACCTAGGGAGAGGGGGGGAAATAGCAACATATTGAAATGCAAACTGGCAAAGAACATGGGGGAGGGGGTTCAGATAGAGGGGTAGAGAGAGTAGGAAGGGAAAATGGGGTGTGTGGGAAATAAGCTAGACTATTCCTAATAACCATAATTAAACACCCAAAATGCTTTGCAATAATTAGCCAAATTTGGCTAATTAGTGTAAATGATCAGCAGGGACATGGAGATTATGTGTTGGTTGGAGGTGCACATTGGCAAGATCTTTATGTTTTTGCTTTAGTCTCTAAACAGTTAAAAGCAACTGCTGGTGTAAGTGATGGAATGTAATAATCCATCACTCTCCAGGAGTTCTGCACTTTCCTTTCTCACAGGGTTCACTTTCCCTAGGCTGTGGGTTTGAGCCCTATATAGATTAAATGTGGCTGTTTTTCTCTCTCTCTCTCTCTCTCTCTCTCTCTCTCTCTCTCTCTCTCTCTCTCTCTCTCTCTCTCTCTCTCTCTTCCCCTTTCCTCCTGTCCCCCCTACACCGACACTTCCACACTTTTCAACTATGTTCTTGGGGTCCTGTACCCAGCTGAGCCAGCCTGACTCTGCACTTAACTTCCTTTTTACCCTATATTGAGTGAGATTTGAGGTGATGGAAAAGAATAGCTAGCTATTCTAAATGAAAAGACAGCTGAAACAAAGTATACTTGAGCATCTATACTTCCAAGGCTTTGCCTTCAGATTAAAGGAGTAGATGCATCAGAACCATGTGCTGTAGGTTCTGCATGTCTCCACACTTTGATGCAAGATTAATTAGAGATGCAACCCCACAAAAGGAATTTAGCCCCTAAATTCTTTCATGGAGCTTCAATTCACTTGATTTGGGTCTTGGTGAGTGGACTTATCTATATTAAATAGACTGTTTTTGTTAATTAAATGATATGTCTGTGAACTTGAAACCAAGGACCAAGGCAGCAGCTTCCAGACTACTCTTGACCCTGCTGCTTCATTTAAGCTCTGGCTTTTTATATTTCGTGTCATAACAGTCTTTAGCCACCATACAGTTTTCCTAATATGCCTTAGTTCCTACCTGTAGCCTATCTACCAGACTTTTCAGAATGAGACCAAGTTGATCTTAGGAAAACATTTTAGAATAATAATGTCAAGAGACTGAAGGGTTGTGGTGGGGGTGTTGTAGTGCCATGAGGTAGATTTCTATTACATGGACTGCCTTCTTTGGCACACTGATTCAAGTCATCATTCTCAATTGTCCGTAAAGAAAGAAATGCTCTCCTTTCATGTCTGAAACAAATATAAGAACCCTGAGTCTCAGAACCTCCTGTGCAATCTCATGAGAGCAGAGACCCTAAATAATCTTCACTTAAGAAACCAAAAAGACCTTTTTGTCAGTTGGGAACCCTGGGTATCACTACTTTAAACTTAACATATTTATTGGCGGTGGGGAAGGAGATGAGAAACACATTGATCTAGAATGGTTAGCTTTCATTCATTCATTCATCTGTCTATCTATCTATCTATCTATCTATCTATCTATCTATCTATTTATCTATAATCTATTTAAATTCATTCATGAGAGTTTGAACAAAATCAACCCTAGAAAGAGTTTGAGTGGGGAGTAGGAGTGTCAGGGGGAAGGGAAAGAGGGACCTGCAAAGAGAACTACTGTATCAACAAAGCATTCTTTCCTCATGTTAAAAGAATTTTATATTTATATCCCTCTAACTGTAAAGACTCAGTTCTCCTCTTTAGTTGATTGTTCTTTATTGGATTTCAGTCACCAAAAGGAATTGGGGCTGGGGTGGGGCCAACCTTCTGGAAATGAGCCTCTTCCATACTGAAAGTGAAGACTATATACCTAATGCTTCAAGTCTTGCCCATTTGGCAAATCCTGCCAGAGTTCAAAAGAGTCCCTATGTGCCATGATGAGAAAATAAGAAGACAAATGGAAACTTAATGGATATTCTTGTTATATGTCTTCAAAAAGATATGTGTCCTAGGTCAGCTGTGATGATAGTATCAACAATAATAGTAATAGTAGTAGTAATAGTAATAATACTCAATGATATTTATATAGTTTCCAGGTTTTCAGAGTGCTTTTATGGTGTGCATCAGCCCTAGTGTTGACCTGGTAAAGTAGGCTTTGTTAGCATAATTGTCCTCATGCTACAGATAAGAAAACTGAAGCTCAGGCACATGTGACTTGGCCTTTGCTTTCAGCAATATAAATACCAAAGGCAGGATTTAAACCCAGAAAATTCTGGATTCCAAGTCCAGTGCTCTATCTACTTTGCTATTGTGTCTTTAATTAGAACTGAAACTATTTTCCCTGTATCAAACAAAATTATTGAACTTCTGACTTATCTGTTTTTCAGAACCACTGTTTCTTCTTATTTTCATGCCCTTTCCCTTCTGAAATCTCTCTCCTATCTCCTTGACCATTCAGGGGACAGTTTCATATGATTTTTCTGTACCTATAAAAGCCTTTCATATGATGGCAGGGATGGAAAGACACACTGAAAAAAGTTTATGAAAATTGTCAAGTTTTTTTAGAAAAACAAATGGACCTTGTAAAATGCAAATTTGCAGGTCCCTATATCATTTAGAATACTCATTAAGATATTTTTTTCTTCCTCTAAATTTTTCTTACTAAAATAGCATGTTACCCAAATGACCTCGGTACTTTGGTGATGTTCACTACATACATATTAGGATATCTGTACTTATTCAGTTTCCAAATATCATCATTCCAAAAGGAAATTGCCTATGATTTTTTATTCTTCTCTCCCTTGCCCCTTTGATTGCTAAAATCTATATCTGCCTAAAAAGTGCTGAAACACAGAGGCTACCAGTCACCTAAATTTAGGGGAAAGAACTTGAGGTTCCTTTGGTAGAAACAATTGATCTCAGTACCCTGGCTCTAGTTAAATTAGAATAAAAGTTAAAACAGAGGCCTATAGTTTTCCGCCTCTCACATTCAACTAAATCTGTCTTTAAAAGTTAATTTGAGGACTTCTTGACCTGGGCACATTTTCTAAAGTTTGTTCCCAGGATCAAATTGCTACTTAGGTTTCTTCTGAGTGTCATATTTTAAAAAGCAGGGTTCTGGAAACCACCCCAGTCAGACATGTCCCAATACAGTTTATTCTTCCAGGTGATGAAGCACCCAGCTATTATAACTAAATTTGCCAAATCCAGTTTTGCCCACAAAAGAAAAACTAAAAACACAAAATATCTCAGTCTCTCTACTTTTAATAGCATTAACAACAACCCACAGTTTATTGGATAAATTATTCATGAAGCATCTAGGTGGTATATAATGGATGCCCAATGTAAATTCAGATTAAACCTGAGTTTGAATCCTGCATCTGACCATAACTGTAGGAGCCTGCACATGTCTCTCTTAGCCTCTCCATTTTACCCATCTGTAAAATGGAGATGTTGTTCACATCTACCTCATATGATTCCTGGGAGGATCAGATGAGATGATATACATAAAGTGTGCTGCAATCCTTAAAGGGCTATTTAAATGTTTACTATTATTACATCATGGTGGAGGAAGAGGTTGGGTAAGGAAAGCACTCCTATTTATATTATCTTGGGATCACAGATCTACTTTGCCTTAGCTGGTAATTGTGGTCTAGTATTGGCAGGAATAATATCTGCAGCATCTCTTCCTCCTTAAAGAAGGATGAAGCTACTGACTCCCTCAGAGTAGGAACACACTCAGTTTTTGTAGTCATGACCATGGATTTGTACTAATCTAACTAGCACCTTTGCTCAGCCAGCTGCTCTCTAACTGTTTTTTCTGCCTTCCTTTCCAGGGCCGGGGTTGCTGAATAATTCATAACCCTAGTTGACAGATAAAATGAGTAGATTTATATGTTTTTGGCCTTGGTGATGAATTAATTAAATTGACTTCTCCTTCTACCAACCCCCCTATACATTACTTTCTGCTTCTGGAATTTGTAAGCAAATGGGGGTGGGGTGGGGAGAGGAGTATTATAATGTCCTTGTTCAGATCACCATGTGAGGGTGGATGGAATCCAAAGAAATCATATTTCTGACTTTTGAAACCAGAGGGTTAGGATAGAGAGGAAAAGGAGTTGTACACTTTATAGTATAAGTAGGCTATAAAGGGATTGGTAGGTGCATGGTGGGGGGAGAAGATGCTGAGAAAACCTTTTTTACCCACTAGAAGCCTAATTATTGACTAACGACTAAAATTCTATAACCTAAGGCTCATTTCTTTGGTCTAAGTTAGAGCTTCTTAATCTTTCTTTGTGTTAGGTAGCCCTCTGGAAGCCTATGGAACCTTCTTCAGAATAATGTTTTTAAATGCATAAAATAAAGTACAGAGGGTTACAAAGGAAACCAATTAAAATTTAATTCCTAATCAAAGTTCATGGACCCCTTGAAGTCAATCTGTAAAATTCTTGACATTTCATGAACTTTAAGAACTGCTGTTCTAAGATTTATTGTTTGGTTAAATATAAATTTTTTTTTGTAAGGGTATCCTGTTAAATCATATTAGTCCTTTAAATTAGAAAGCTTGTCTGCGTCTTTCCTGGAAGCAGTGGGAAGGGAGGAGAACTTAAATACCCTTGTCACTTACATTACTGAGGCTAGAGAAATAGTGGTCATATTTGCCATTGTAATGAGGTAGGGCTGGGAGAGGGTGGTTGGAACTTGAAGTTTGGTCAGAAAAAATATCTCATCTAGATTTTTCCTGTGGCCAGGCCTGGTGATTGGGAAAATGGGTAAAAAAAATGCTATCCACAGATTTCTCAGTCAGTCTCTGTTAAAGGTAAAATTTCAAAGTGAAAAAAGCAAGTAGCAACTTCCACAAACATTAACTACATCTGCCTACATGAAAAAAAAAGTTAGTTTTTCATATCTTTTCTGTTTTTTCTGCTTGCTTGTTTCTCCCTCTATTTGTGTGTGTTTGTGCGTGTTATTCAGAGCCTACATTTAAAACTCTTCATGTCTGTATGGCCAAGTGTCCTACAGAAATATTTAAACTGTAGCCTACTTCATTCTACCTCCATAGGAGCCTCCTTAAACATGTCTTGGAATTCATCCTATAGTTCTTGAGCTCCTCACCTTCTGCTCAACTGCCAGCTCTATGAATTTATGACCTGAAATTTCAGATAACTTTTTCCCCCCTATCCTGAACACTCCTCTAACCCTTCAGTCCCCTACCCTAATCTTTTCTTTTCAGTAACTCTAAAGCAAATAGAAAACTTGTGTCCAAATCCCATTTTTGCTACTGTGTGATCTTGGGCAAGTCACATCTGTGAGACCTAATTCCTCAACTTTAAAAGGAAGGATTTTACCAGATTACTTCTTTTTTTTTAATTTTTATTTTAAAGCAATTGGGGTTAAGTAACTTGCTCAGGGTTACATGGCCAGTTATTTCTAGGTGTGGTGCTGAGTATCTGAGCTCGGATTTGATCCAGGTCATCCCAACACTGGAGCCGGTGCTCTTACTCACTGAGCCACCTGGCCGCCCCTCAGATTACTTCTAAAGATCATTTCCAACAATAATCAAATATCCTTTGATCTCTTGATCTCACTCTACAGAGGGTAGGGATGGCCCTAAGAAAAATCAAAATGGAAAAAACATTTTAAAATGTATATACTATAACTTCTCTACTATATTTGGTACAAATGATGTATTATAAGAATTTCCATTTTAAAATTAATTTTCCTGTTGTTCTCATCTATGTGAGTCCATCTGAACCCTGACTTCTTAATTAGGATGTTCTCAAAATCATATTAGATAAAATAAGTTTAAAAAAGTTGGAACTACAGTATGTAAATTTAAGGCAAAGTATCAAGCTTTTTTTCCCCTGACTCTAACTCTTTTATTAAACTTTCACAGAAAAAAACAAAAACCTCCTCAGAATAATATGTATGTTTAACATAACAGCTAATTAGGCATAGTCCATATGTATACATTTTTTTCATTTTTGAAGCAAGGGATGGTTCATTTCAATAACATCTTCTCTTGGTCTTTCACTTTTTTTATTCTTATCTCTTGATTCCAGATCATTGAAGACATTACTTGGTTTTTCATTTGTAAATCAGAGTACCAAACTGTATGAGACTTGGATTATATCTTCATTGGAACCTAGATCTTGAGCAGAAAGGAACCTCAGAGACCATTTAGTCCAACCATCTAATCTCACAGTTAAGAAACTGGAGGCCCAGTAAATTTCTAAGTTGCCTAAAGTCATATACATACTTAATCTCAGAAGCAGAATTGGAAGAAAGGCCTTGTGATTTCACATCAGTTGTTGCCTTCCTCTTTGGTTCTTCTGTCTAATCAGTTATGATTGATAATGGGCATGATAATAGAATTCTAATCTTGTCCATTATCTTCATTTGGTGCCTAGTAGAGTGCTTCATGCATGTTTGGTGTTCAAGCAAATACTGACTTGTTCATTCATCAATTCTAAGTGCACAGATTTACCAACTCATCTCACTTACTAATCTGTAGAAAGTGTCTATTATGTTAGTCCTGGGCTTGCTACATGTGAGGAAAGCTTAAAACATATTTACTCTATGGTAGTAGCAGGAGGACAATTTTCCAAAGATGGACTTGATTGTTTTGTTAATTGGCAACCATCACTAGAAATATTTATAATTCTGCCTCTAGTTAAGGGATCCATTAACACAAATCAGAAGTATGAGTCAACTAATTATAGGAAGTCCCTAATAGCCATTTATCCCCTCCCCCAACCAGGAAGAATGAAAAAAAAAATAGGAGCACTTCGAAAGAATACCTGAGACACATTTGAAAACAATTTCAGAATAATTGGGGTCTGGCGTCTGGAAAACTTGCAGAACCTTTGAGAAAATGGGCAAATAAAAACATTCCAAATGTGGTGCCAGATAAGTTGAGCAATTAGTGGAAAGAATAGATTTACATATTGGAAAACATGAATTTAAATCCCAAATCTTTCATTTCTTACTTTTGTTACTTTGGCCAAGTCACTTACCCTCTCTGAGTCTCACTCTCCACAACTCTAAAATGAGGGCTTTTAACTAAACAACCTCTCAAGTCCCATTCAGCTCTCAATCTATGACAATACAATCCTGTGTTGTATAAATGTCCATATTAATTCATGGAGGGAAGCAACATGCTTCATTTAGTGAAATGATTTTCTTTCATTTTACTTTAATGGTATTTTTTTCCAATTACATACAAAGACAATTTTTAGCATTTATTTTTGAAAGATTTTAAGTTCCACATTTTCTCCCTCCCTTCTTCACCTTCCCCCTCCCCAAGATGACAAGCAGTCTGATATAGGTTATACATGTACAATCATGTAAAACATGTTTCCACATTAGTCGTGTTGTAAAAGAAGAAACAAAACAAAAGGAAAAAACAAAACATGAAAAAAGTGAAAATAGCATGCTTCAAATCTGCATTCAGACTCCATCAGTTCTTTTTCTAAATGTGGATAGTGTTTTCCATCTTTCATCTTTTGGAATTGTCTTTCATCATGGTATTGCTGTGAAGAGTTAAGTCAATCATAGTTGATCATCTTAGTGCAATGATTTTCACTTTGCAGTAGCTACTTTCCTGTATTGTGTCTCCTTTCCTTCCTGGATCCTAAACCTGCCTGGACCTAGAAATGGTGGAGTAAACATAACCCTGGTTTATTCATTCCAGGAAACTTCCATTTCTGACATATGGACCTCATTCTGACAATTACTGATATCACAGAATGTGGACTGGGAGCCAGAAAAACAGATTTTATCCTAGCTTTGCCCCGAACTTTGGATAAGGCATATTAAAAAAAAATTAAAGTTCTACACTTCCCATTTAGATTCTACTGGAGCATTTTAATCTATTTTCTTACCTTTACTTACATTTGAGTGTATGGTTCTTGTTTTAATAAAGCAAGTGGGACATGTATTCTTTTCTTTCTCTTCTTTTATCTGTAAAATGAAAATGTTAGACTATATGATCTCAGAGGTCTCTTCCAGCCCTGAGATTGTATGATTCCATGATTCTTATGTCTTTAAAGATACCATAGTGCATCTTAAACCTGTCTAACTTCTATAGGCCTCCCAATATTTTATTGGTCTATTTTCTTCACTATCAAAAATACTTATGCTCAAGCCACTGACCAGGTATTCACTTTGACCCAGAGTCCTAATGTACCAAAGCAACACATCGTGATGTTATAAAGTCAGTTATCAGACTTCACTGTCTAGTTAAGTGAAGATGGGAATCAGTTTTCATTCATTTCACTTATTGATATTACACATTTGTATGTGTTTTTTATTGACCTTTTCTGTGTTGCAGTTTTTGGTAATGAAGAGAAGGGGACAGAACAAGAGCTGAATTTAATATGGCTTAAGTGTTAAGGAAACTTTTTTTTTTCATTTTCCTAGAATTCCCTCACTGTAGCTTTCTGTCTTGTCAGGAATGTAGCACAGACTTGTTAACAACTATCTGTCTGTAAGTCCTATAAATTCTTTGCCTTTGTTGAGACCAGGTAATAGGTGTTTTGGTTAGCTAAATATTCTGGTTAAAATAGTTCTGATTTATTCCAGACTTCTGCATACTTGTAGCAGTGGACTGCAAAGTTATTGATCATATTCTTACAGGATGGAATGAGAGTGGCAGGAATTGCGGGGAGGGGGGGAAGTAGTAGAGAAGGAGAAAGGTGAAAGTGAGATGAATTGAACAAGAAGCAAAGTAAAATGTTCCCTTTCCCTCTCCTTCCCCCAAATAGAATTTTAGAGCTTGCAGTTCCCTTTGATTTCAAGTAGATCGATGTTTCCTAACTGGGAAGTAGCAATATCAGTGGGGAAATTTATTTTTTAAAACAAGATAAATATTTACTTGAAATCTGTAAACAAATAAGCAAACAAAAATCTGAGGTTCTTCCCTGTTTGTTTGTTTGTTTTTTTCCACCTGGATCTTACTCCTGTTGCTAAAGATTAAATGGAAGAATAATCCTCAGCAGAAAAAAAATGTCACTATTGCATAGATTTAAGGCTTTGTTTGGGTAGGGAAAGGGGGATTTATGCAGGCATATACTAGATTCAGCTCCTACTCATTCATGATTGTTAAATTTTCAGTGTTAATATTTATACCTTAGAAATCAGCAAATGCTAAAAATCAGGGCTTGATTTGTTATTATGTAGATATTATAGATTTAAGAAAGTGGAGAAAATGTTAATAACGTAGATTAAGCTTAAAAGTGAATTAAATGTACATTTTTTTCCCTTCAAGAACTTGTTGTTAAACATTTACCAGCATACTGATGGATCTAGGTAATGCCTTCTTTTTAAAAAGTGTGGAAAGTCCCAGAACAATTCTATAGATTAGAAATTCACTTGCATTAATAAACTCTTTGAAATTGCAGACAGGCTTAGAAAAACTAAGCTTTTGACCTGCAACACCTTAGTATGAATTTCTTCACTCAGCTACTTCCCTGAGGCAACAAGCATAGTATAATGAAAAGAGAAGTGGGTTTGCAATCTTGAGAGCTCTAGATTTGACCCCTGTCTATGCTTCCCAGCTGAGTGATCTCAGAAAGTCACTTTTCTCAACTCCACTTTCCTCATCATGAATTGGAAAAAATACCTGTAGCACTTACCACATTAGGGTTATATGGAGGATTAAATGAAATTATGGAAGCATTTGGAAAATCTTAAAACCTACACCATAGCAGTTTATATTGTGTATGTGTCATATACATACATAAACATACTTTACATATATGCATATGTGTGTATATTCATATACTTCTTTAAGCTGAACTCCAATGGAATCTCATCACATTGGGATCTTATCACATTGAGACAGAACAAAACATCTGTCTTATAAAATTAGAATCTTGGGTTGAATTTTATTTATTTGTTTTCAAAGGACCTTATGAACACACCACCAAGACCAAACCTTCCAGATTTTATGAGACAGTGCCAATTTCAATGAAAGAAAAATACTTTGCCATAAGAATAATAGGAAGGCAGCTTGGGGCAGAGGACATAGGTTAAAATCTTGGCGTTGTGGTTTACCACGTGTGTGACTGTGGGTAGGCCAGCATATATCTCTGTAGGCTTTACTTTTCTCATCTGCAAAATGAAGGGGTTATAGTCACTGCTCTCTGAGGGCCTTTCTAGTTAAAAATCTATGATCCTGTGCTCCTAATATAGTTGATTTGGCTTAAGAAATTCAACTGGGAAAACAACAACAGCAACCAAAACAGTGATCATTGTGTGTAATATGATTTTTGATTCAGAAAATATAGTAATTGAATTTAGTACAAGAAACAAGCATTTTATGTATCTGTAGAAATTGAGTGACCATATTTTCTGAATCTTGACTGAATGGTGAGAAAGAAAAAAATAATCCTATACAGGCTTGTCTTTTAACTTAATTAAAATCTTTTGGGGGGGGGCAGTTAGGGTTAAGTGACTTGCCTGAGGTCACACAGCTAGCAAGTGTTAAGTGTCTGAGGCTGGATTTGAATTCAGGACCTCCTGACTCTAGGGCTGGTACTCTATTCACTGCACCGCCCCTTTAATTAAAATATTTTTATAATTTCACTTAAGTAATCGTAATCTTAATGTACTTTATCATAGGCATTTTAAAATTTTGTTCTGAGAAGGGCTTCACCACAAACTTCACCCGACTGCTAATGGATCCATGAAACACACAAGAATTTAAGAACTCTTGGTTAACGAGAGAGAGAGAGAGAGAGAGAGAGAGAGAGAGAGAGAGAGAGAGAGATATGGATTCCATAGTAGAAATAAGTTAATAAGCCAAGAATGTGATCACGTTTCTCCCTTTATGGGGGAAAAAAGCCACTTGTGATCTTTAAGCAGGATGGTATAGTTTTCACTTTTATAAGCCTATTATCAAATTGCAAACTTACTACCAGAAGAAACTCTTGAAATCCACTTGTATCTTGTGTCGATTCTAGTGGATTCATGTTTCTCTAGTCATTTTCTTCTGTTAATATTTCATCACTGTTGCCGAGATATTTGTCTTTTGGCTCTGAACTCCCAAGCATTAACTGACTATCAGCTGGTCACATTTTCTGCTTTTGCAGGTGGTAAAATGTCCCTCTTCAGAAGTTAAGACCTTTCAGGGTGGTTAAATGTCCCAGGACTTTGGCACAACTGCAGTGGTCAGAGTCAAGTTCCAGGGCTCTGAGGCAGGCTCTCTTTACCTCTTTACCCATTAGGAAGCAGAGGAGACCCAGTATTGTTTCTATCTGCAATGAGAATCTTGGCACCCCTCTTACTTCCCGCCCCCCTCCTGTTTTGGAAATTTCCATAGCATTGCTTTTCAAAGCCATTTGAAAGTGTTTTCCTTAGTGATCCAGGGAATGTCAAGCAGGTAACCTCAAAAGCAGATCTGTAGTGCCATACCCCTATCCCATTACTTTCCTTACACTCCTTCCTTTATTTCTTCCACATTAAAACATCACTGTGTATACCCCTGAGTGACTTTCCCCCAAACTATGAATTTCAACTATTTCCGACGCTGTCTTTCAGAATTTGAATATAATTACACGCTTTGGGTGCAAATTGTGGTTTTTGCTACATAAGGAACTAATGGAAATGATCTGCCTGTTCCTGTAGTTTACAGATTATATGCTTTAGATCTGGGGACATATATTTAGGCTGCTTTTCTGTGTGGTGCATTAAAATGAAAATGAACTCTGTGTGAGCCATGGTGGTTGCTAAGCATTGTAACAGGATGATAGAGGACAACATTCAACTGAATCAGAGCTGAAGTTTGACTTAACATTTCCTTCGCCCCTTTTGTCACTTGATGTCCTTACAGTCAAGAAAGGTAAAGAAGGGAGGCAGGCTAAGACAGATCAACATATAGGAGGATAGTCAAGCAAAACAAATTTCCACATTGGCTGTGTTCAAAAATTTTATCTATATGTTAGCCTTTCATATCTCTGTCATGTTGTGGGCAACATTCTAGACTCAGAATATCATGGATTTTTTTTCTCCCTCCCTTTCCCCTGGGGGAGGTGGAGGAGGAAAGGAGAAAAAAAAAGTGCTTAATAATTGAAAATGTATGCATGATTGAATCAGTGAGGGAGCGTGTGTGTGTGTGTGTGTGTGTGTGTGTGTGTGTGTGTGTGTGTGTGTGT
>NW_027185809.1:38708566-38767321 GCF_028583685.1 Petaurus breviceps papuanus
TGTGTGTGTGTGTGTGTGTGTGTGTGTGTGTGTGTGTGTGTGTGTGTAGGAGAGAGAGACAGAGACAGAGACCACAGAGAGAGACATAGAGTGGGAGGAGAAAGAGGGAGAGACAGAGAGACAAAGACAGAGTGGGAGGAGGAAAAGGGAGAGAGAGACAGAGAGAGAAGAGAGAAAGAAAAGAGCACAACATAGTCCAGAGGACATAGGTTTAAATACTAGCTAGGGCAAGTCATAGAATTTCCCAGAGAGTCAGTTTCATCACATGTAAAATGATTAGGGTTTGGGGCAGCGAGGTGGGGCAGTGAATACATCACAGCCCCTAGAGTCAGGAGGACCTGAGTTCAAATCCGGCTTCAGATATTTAACACAAAAACTAGCTGCGTGACCGAAGTCACTCAACCCCAATTGCCCTCCAAAAAGCAAAAAAAAAATTTAGACCCCTTTGTCAGTCTGCTGAATTCTATGAAATGTTTCTCAAAAGAATATTTTTAAATCATAGAAGAAATGCTACAGTTCAGTTAGAGGCTAGTGAAAATAAATATATATTTTTTTCCATTCAGCTTTATGAATATATAAACTAGATAATCTCTAATGACCTTTTTGAGTTAAACATCATTGCTCCTATGATCCTAATATAATTGGTTTTAGAAGTTAACTTGGGAGAAAAAAAGTGATAGGACCAGAATCTGAGTTTAGGCATATAGAGTATTATGAGGTAGCCAGGTGGTACAGTGGATAAAGCATTGAATCTGGAGTCAGGAAGACTTGTGTTGAAATCCACTTTCAGATACTTAATAGCTTCCTAACCCTAGGTAAATTGTATAACCTTTGTCTTCCTTGCTCTCCACATCTGTAAAATGGGCATAATAATACTATGTACTTCTCAGGGTTGTTGTAAGGATAAAATAAAATAATATTTCTAAAATACTATATAAATTCTAATTATTATTGCTATTGTATTTGGGAATCTCTAGACTCAGCTTGAGGTGTCATGACACTAGTCATCTCCATTTAGAGATGTTTCATAATGATTTATGGGGTTCCATTATAATCCATTCTTGCATATAACCCTAGATCAATCTGTCCTAACACTAGTTTACTTACATTTGAACATGTTCCATAACCATTTGTGAGGTTCCACTATAGTACAATTCCTGCCTACAATCTTGGATCAATCTATCCCTCTATCATTTGTCTCACTTATAAAAAGAAAATTAAAAAGGACAAGACTTTTTTCCACTAAGGATTTCCCACAAGTAGGAGTCATAATGGAAGTCTGTTTTAGAAAGTGAATTTTAGGATTGTGAAAGGAAAGGATCTGTGAAGTGTTACCAGAAATATAAGTTGTTAGTTTGTCTTCAGAGGTGACCGAGGGACCATTGGCCTTAGAGCTTCTTACTCACTATTAGGCCTTCTTTGCTTCCTATTACCAAGACAAAGGGAATCCCCACACTGGAAGAGAGAGAGTCAGAACCTTCACTTCTACCTCAATCTTTGGCTTCAGTCCTGAGACTGAGAATGAGCAAATGTCAATAGACATCAGGGTCTTTTCTGACTTCTTTTTGATTGATGACTAATGGCCCGTGGGAGTTCCTCTAATTGCTTTGAAAAGCCAGTTTTAATAAAGACTCAGAGAGGCCCTTATGTGTGTGGGGAAGGTTGGGGAGGGGGAGGGGCAGGAAGGGAAGAATGAAAAGAAAGGCTGTCTTATACTGCTGTACTCTGCTATTTATAGTAGAGGGAGCTGACAAATACCATCTGCTATTATAGAACATTAATACCTCATCTACCTGTGCTCGGTTATCCAGCAGCTTCATTTATCTGGATTATACTTATACAAGAAGATGGAAATAGCAAAAAAAAAAAAAAAAGAAGGAAGGAAGAAGGAAAGAGACAGAAAGAGAGAGGAAGGGAAGGAGGAAGACAGAGGAAGGAAAGAAGGAAGGAAGGAAGGAAGGAAGGAAGGAAGGAAGGAAGGAAGGAAGGAAGGAAGGAAGGAAGGAAGGAAGGAAGGAAGGAAAGAGGGAGGGAGGGAGGGAGGAAAATTAAAAAAGAAAGAAAGTCTCTGAGGGGACATCTAAAGTCCCTGTAGTATAAAAATAGGAGAGACCCACAAGCCTTAGCCCAGTTTATTTGGTTTTTAATCTCACAGGATGTTAGAAACAACAAGCTAGAGGAGGGTAGATAGGGTATTCCAGTCTTCTTGACATCTAGGAAAAGTAATAAGGGAGGCAGAGCAGCTCTTAAAAGTAGAAGGAATTTCCGAAGATTTTGAATCAGTAGACCTGGGTTTTAATCCTGCCTTTACTACTTCCTATATGAGGTAGTTCAGTAGTGCCATGGATAGACTGCCAGGACATGAAGTCAGGAAGACTCAGTTCAAATCCAACCTCAGATACTTCCTAGTCATGTGATCCAGGGTAAATCACTTAATCTTAGTCTGCCTCATGTTCCTCCTCTGTAAAACGGGGTTAATAGTAGCACCTAGCTCCCGTTGTTGTAAGGTAAGATACTTGTAAAGTGCATTGCAAACCTTTAAATGCTATATAAATGCTTGCTATTATTATGATAAGACCTTGGTCAAGTCCTTTCACTTCCCTAAGCCTGTGTTTACAGTGTATACAGTGAGGATTCTGGGCTAGATGACCTCTTCAAGTTTAAACAGCAAGGGAAGAGACTGAAACACCATGAAGAGCAGACATAAGAGCTAAAAAATCACAGTAGTCCCAGATAATTAAATGAAAGAACAAGAAGTCCTACATGGCTGAATAACCTCGAAGGGCAGTGTTCTAGTACAGCTCAGGATGAAAAGCGATGTTCATATGATGACTCTGAGTCATTAAGAAAATGTTAAATTAGGCTGAGAAGTCAAGGCAAAGTAGCATAGCAGAAAGATGGCTAGATGTGAAGTCCAAGCACCTGGGTTCAAGTCTTGGACTTGCTGCACTCACATACCACTCATACGACCTTGAGCAAGTTACTTAAACTTTCTAGGCTTCTATTTCATTAATTGCAAAACAAGGGAGTTAGACTAGGTAACTTCTAAGCTGACTATCTAAGAATAATCCATTTTTACAGAAATTTAGCTTAGCAGAGGTGTGGGGAACCTATAGTCTTGAGTCCACATGTGGCACTCTAGGTCTAAGGACCCTTGACTCTAGGTTTAAGCACTTGAGGACCTAGAGAACCACATGTGATCTCAAAGTCAAAGGTTCCTCATCCCTGACTTAGTACAATGACAGGCACATAGTAAGTGCTTAATAGAAGTTTACTGACTTTTCATTCATAATAGCAAAATTGAAAAAAAAAAATGGTGCTAAAACAGAAAACCCAATAAATTATTCAAAACAATTTATTCCTAGAGGGTTCCATTGCATTTAATCTCTCTTGCACGTGACATGAATTCATTCAATAAAACTGTATTAAGAAACTGTTGTATGCAAAGTACAGTGTTAATTGCTAGGGGTAGGAAGCCAAAAGACAAAACAGTCCTTTCTCTCAAGGAACTTACATACTACTAGTGGGATAAAACGTGTGCCCAGATAAATCAATGCAAGATAGTTGGAGGTTGGAGAGAACATGAACAACTAACTGTATGTGAAGAGTGGCCAAGATTAGAGAAAGCTTCTTTTAGATGTGTTGGCCGAGCTGAGCCTTGAACCTTTAAAGAAAGCTAGAGTCTAAGATTTTTTTCTGCGAGCATAAATTCATGAACAGTTTATATATTTATTATTTTATGTCTGCATACATGCCTACATGCATGACCATGTGCATATGTGTATGTATATGTTAACGTGTGGGTGTATCAGACTTGAAATTTCACTGGTGTAGAATGCTCCTGTAGAAACCCTTCCACTGATGGATATCTGTAAATTTTTGTAATGTACTGTCTTAGCTGCCAGGGTCCCTGAAAACTACATTGAATGACTTCATTATGGCTGATAGTGTGACTGAGTGGATACTGGCTGCTTCTGAATAAGGAATACTAGGTTCAAGTCTTACTTCTGACACATTCTGTTTGCTTCTGATACATCCTGGCTGTGTGATCCTGAGAAAGTCACTTAATCTCTATTTGCCCCAGTTTCCTCAACTGTAAAAATGGAAATAATAGGAGCTTCTAACTCATGAAGTTATTGTGAGAATCAATATTTATAGAGCTCTGTAGCACATTACCTGATACATAGTAGGCACTGTAGAAAATGCTTATTCCATTTCCTTCCTTTCCTCTTAAATTCACATACCCTTTGATATTGGTGGAAATGCTCTGAAAAATATATTTGTATAATCACATCATTGTGCAACTCCTGTGTTGGGGAGGACATGATGTACAAGGGTAAAGAAACCCCCATCTGATGTAATAAGGTACTAAATATTTTAAAGCACACTTTCATTCTTTATTAAATCACCTTTGTTTATGCTCGTATCCCTGACTCTTTGCATGCTAAGCCATGGTTTGTCAATTTTAAGAGGGAAGAAAACCTAACCCCAAACAAAACAAAACTTTTTTTCTTAGGAGCCTAGCTCATTAAATGCATCAATGTGAGATATGGGCATGTGTATATGTTGGTTAGAACTATGCTGAAACTCCTCAAGGAAGTATTTTAATTAACTCTTTTTCTAAAATGTAATCAAATAGGATCACTATATGCTGTGTATATCAGGCATGAAAGGGAATCAGGATTTCAGATAACTTCATTTGAACACTCATTTTCCCCCTACTGGCTAATGTAGTGTCCAGGGTTGTTATGATGGGTAAATGATAATAACAGGCATTTCATCCCAAATTCAAGATGACATTATTACTGTGAGAAAAATGGTCTGAAGTCTTTTATATGTACCCTCCCACATGCAATGGCTTTGAAGTAGAAAAAAGGAGAAATAACATCTTGAGAAATGAATCTTAATATCAAACTATTTATTTGCAGATGGGTATAGACCCCATCAGTGTGTGTGTATGTACTGTGTACATATGTGTGTTAATAGATGTACATTTATATGCACATACATGTGTATAGAATATATATATATCAATTTTAACATATCAAACTGCATTAATTGATAAAGAGTTAATCTTAGATATTCTATAAGAACTCCAATCCAATGAATATGGATGGAGTTGACACCTGTTTGCTCTCCTAAGTCATATAAATGAACAGTAGTAGTACAAGATAGAAAATCCTGACCCTCGAGTCCTCTGTGCTTTGGCTCACTAATATTGCCCTGGAAGAAATGGATTGTGACCTCCTTGATAGACAAGAGCTATTTTGCATTCATAAACTCATGGAACTTTAAAACTGTTTAGGGATCCTCTAACCCCTCAGTTTATCATATTAATCTATTGATACACAGAGAGGTATATTCCAGACCACCTAGTTCCTGCTAGTGGCACAGTTGGACTGGAAAGGAAGTATCCTCCTTTATAAGTTCAATATGCTTTCTGTGATTCTCATGCCCATTCCTCAGGATTTCTCATTTTCACTGCCTTTGCCCTTGATTACCAGTGTTTGCTTGAGAAAGAAGATTGGAATTTCCTCCAGGTATAACCTGAGTAACAAATCAGCGCAGCAAGGAACAGAGGGAAGGGGTCTAACTGCAACACTCAAACAATCACACCACTTTCTTTAATTGCCATCACTGAGTGCTGTGCTCCCTTCATCCAAGCCACTCCAGTCACATGCAGTGGCCCCTGCTCTTTCTCTCTACACCAGCAGCCTGGAAGGGAAGCTATTTGCTGCAGTTCAATCAAACTATTTGATGAGAGCTTTTGAGTCTAATTACATGGAAGGTTTCATCCAGTGAAAGGAAAGAGGAAAGAGAAAGAGAGAAATTAAATTGAAGTGTAAATCAGTCAAGGGTTTAGATCCTGTTCTTTCTTTCTTTTTAATCAAGAGTAAAAGGAGAGGAGAGTTATAAGGATCATCACAAGATACCATTAACTACCCAAGGAGCTCTTGACTGAAGACAATTTGTCATGAAAAGAAAAATGTGTACTCTATCCAAAAAATGAGAAGTAGCTGAGGGAGGTTCTATAGTTTAAGAAGACTGTTTTTGGATGACATTACCATATTGAGTTTTATGTGTGAGATGCTCACCTGTATAGGATATGTACAATTCTCTAAGTTTTGATACCATATCTAGAGCTTCAAACATATTTAAGATGCATTCAGTAATGGCTGCCACAGTCAGTAACAATGCTTAGCATTCTTGATAGTTTTCAAAAGTTAGTGAGATGGGTGGAATGTATCCAAGTAGAACATCTAAGGTGAAAATTCATAGCTGTGAGGTGTAGGATGCTGGTTGAGAAGGAGACAACAGCAGTGGCAGTACTTACCAGACAATAGCTAGGAGAATAACAATGGGTATCCAGTAGTGTCCTGATAAATCTCTAACTGGTAAAATGTAGACACATTTTTAAGTTGAATCTGCAGTATTAGCATGTTTTTCCCTCACTTTCTTAAATCTCAAAATCAACAATTAAATAAATCAAGCCCTGATTTGTAGCATTGACTGATTTTCTGAGGTGCAAATGCTCCTAATGAAAATTTAACAATCAGCCATCACTCTCCAGTTTGAGCTGGCACAATCCTGGTACCTAAAACATAAAGCATTTCACCCAAGATGTTTTATTTGATACACTAGCCTTATTACAAAAAGATTGATTACCTCTGCTTTTGTTTCAGAAAAAAAAGAATATAGGTGTATCTTTAAATGCTAGATAAGGTATACTTGAAAAGTTGTGTACACCGCTTTAAAAAAATGTAAATCCAATCACATTTTGCAGTCAACTTTAAATATCAGTTCAGAAATATTTAGCCTTCCTTTCTAATGTATCCTAAAGGGACATTGGAACCTAATATGCTATCTATACATTTCCGTTATAGACCCCTTTTCAAAGCAACAGGTCATTTTGCAAAGTGAATAATAAATCCCAAATGTATCTCTTTTTTGTAAGTCCAAGATTTTATATATATTGGATTTTCTCAAAGTGGAGTATGCCTATATTGTAATGTGATGCTATGCCAAACACTAATTTCTAACCCACAGATAAATAAGCAGGAGTAATCGCCTCACAAGAGCCCACTTCAGATAATAAGGATGCAGTTCTAATCATTCAGATTTGTGTTAACAGCAAATCTGTTCTTTACTTATTTTTCAATTATGTTGAGTGGGCCTATGTGGCCCTCAGCACTAAGAAGGCCAGATGACCACATATCCTTGGGTAGATGTGTGTCCTTATAAAAAACAATAGTTGTTATTTCCTCAGCAAGATGATTTGTAAATCCTAATATTCAGTCTTCAAAAATACTAGTTATCGATTTTTGTATCCCATATCTACCATCTAATCAAGGATGCCTTGAATATGAAGCAGTGTGGGACCAAGGAATATTATTAGGAGGCATACCTCTCAGAGGAACAGTTGGTAGTCTATTTGGGAGTCAAGTGACCAGGTTCAAATCCCAGCTCTGACACTTACTGTGTAGTCATAGGCAAGTCATATAATCTTAACCAGTCTCAGTTTCCCTCTCTGTAAAATGCAGATGATAATAGCATGTACCACAAAGGGGTTGTTGTGTCTAATAAGAGAGCATATGTAAAATGTTTTGCAAATCATAAACACTATACAAATGTTAACTATTAATAAAAGATAGTAATAATAGCCACATAAACTGTAAGCAAGCTATTTCCCCTCTCCTGAGGGCTTAGACCACATGACTTCTAGGTCTCTTCTAGCTCTGAAATTTTGTGTAGATATAGATGGTGAATAGATATAGATGTGCAGATATTTATGTCCATCTTCTACTGTTTAACTGAAGAATTTAGTTGGTATATGTGTAGCAACAATAAGAATTAAAATGCCTTTGGTAAGCATTGTGTTTTTAAATTTTCAAAGCACTTTTGTTATTCCATAGTAATCCTTGGCATTGTATTATGTTTCTTGACTCAGAAAGAGATGAAACTTAACCCTTTTAGTGGCTGGTGTACAGTTCTGTATACTTTTTATTTCTTTGGCCAGACAGTTGTTTGGCAATTGAGTACTACAACCTCTATATAGTTTTTTTTTAAGTCTTCTTTATATCTCTCATACCTAGATAGCACATAGTAGAAACTTCATAAATATGTATGTGTGGAGCTGAATTAAGGTAAGGTTAAAAAATAGGAAGAGGCTTGAAGTTCAGTGAAGGAATATTGGGCTTCTTCCTACCAGCTTTCACTGGAGTAGTCATTTTGGACCTCCAAATTTAAAATTAATCCCTCCCTCAACTGGGGCAGGGCATTTTGCCAAATAAGGTATGTCAGTTCTGTGGTTGAGATAGCTGGAAAGGGATCTCCAGTAAGGAATGCAGCAGGTTTTGTGTGATAGAAGTAAAACTGAATGAAATAGATTTTTCCATTAGTTGCAAATCAAGCCCCCATACATCATTCCTAGGAGTTGACAGGCATCTGGCTTTCCATGTTAGGTTTGGAACAATTCATTTAGACTTTCAGAAAAAAAAAAAGTATTTACTAAATTTCAGGAATCCCTGCTTCCTTTTGGATGCTGAAGTACTAGAATTAATTCTGGAGTATCTAATAGGGGAAAAGGTGGGAATTACTGACGGGCAAATATCAGATGGGATGTTTGAGCTGATAGCAGAACCTTACTGACAGGTGATAGGGACTTGATGGTGGGGTGGGATATATGTGTAATGTTTTATGGAAATACAGACAGGTTTCCTGAAGATAACAGTTTTCATAGCATAACTGTATTGTCTCTCTGTGAATAATTTTGTGTATATGGGAACTTGCCTTCTGTCCTTTAACTCCCCCGTCACATATACATGGTAGTGTTATAGGTGGGAATGTTTAGAGACAATGTTTAGAATATAAAGAATCTATAGAATATAAGGAGATTATAATCGGAAATGGAACAAATCAGAATTATCTGAAGAAGATATTCAATATTTGTCCCAGGTATAAATGTAAGCAATGGGGGTGGGGTGACAGGTTTAAGATAAGCCTTCGATTTAGAAAAGAAAAAAAGGCCTGGTTTTGCTCTTGTGTTACCTTGAGCAAACCACTTAACCTCTATGACCTCAGTTTCCTCATCTATTAAATGAAGAGGTTGAATTAAATGATCTCTAAGGACATTCTATTTCTCTAATTCATAGCATAGTGGCTAAAGGACAACAGATTTGGAGTTAAGAAGGCCAAGATTTGAACCCTGTTTCATATATCCTATCTGAGTGACCTTGGGAAAGTTATTTAAACTCTTTGAGGTTCAATGACCTGCAAAGCAAGATGGTGCTTTGCAAAGGATAAAGCTCTTCATGAGTGTAACCTATTATTAAAACTGTATGGTTGTGTTAACTAGTAGATCAAACTTTTTTTGTGGAAGGGATCTAGGTCTGCTGTGCATTTGGGCTGAAATTCCAATTAAAGAATCTATTTTATCTGGAAACTTGAAGAATATCTTTCTTTTTTTTTTTCTCCCTTGGAAGATAGCAGTGCCCTAGTGAGAAATCTCAGCCACTGGGCAAGACAAAGTTAATGATATGAATTCACCGTCACTGAATTGAACTACACGTAGACTCAGGTGACAAATAAACAGGATGAAAAAATGGAGGACGCCTGATTTAATGAGAAGTTACTCACTAGTGGGTTATAGTAGAAAGAACATTAAAAATGGAGTCAGGACCCTGGTTTGAATCTCAGCTTTTTCCATTACTACCCAGGGGACTTTCAGCAAGTCATTTGGTCTCTTTCAGCTGTATTTTCTTCATCTGTCCAATGATACTATTGGGCTAAATCATCTCTGAGATCCCTTCTAATGCTAATGCTATGACTTTGTGTATCTAAGTTGATGTGGCCATCTCTAGAGAAGACCTCATTACTACTTCAGAACAAGCTAG
This sequence comes from Petaurus breviceps papuanus, assembly GCF_028583685.1. Taxonomy (NCBI): domain Eukaryota; kingdom Metazoa; phylum Chordata; class Mammalia; order Diprotodontia; family Petauridae; genus Petaurus; species Petaurus breviceps. The sequence goes on from NW_027185809.1 coordinate 38,718,460, forward strand.
GTAATAGAGTTTGAGGTCAACCTGCCATTTTAACCTATTTGTAGAAAATGAAAATAAAGGTGTACTCAGCACAAAAAAAGAAAATAAAACTCCATCTTATTTTATTTATAGAAAAAAAGAAAACAAATTGGAAGCATACTCAGGGCTAAGTACTAATAAAGTGACTGCTCACTTTTGTAGCAGTGGTTTCATTATCTCTAGGCAGATTTCCTAGGATTCTTCTTTTTGGTTCTTTATGGTGATCAAATGAGATATTGTACTGGGAACATAGTAGGTGGTGCTTAATTAATATTCATTCACTTCCTCTTCTTTGTGGTGATATTTCTGAAGTTGGATGACAAAGTTACCCATTTTATCTTATCAGGCTCATAGAATTTGGAGGTAAAAGGGGTAAGAGAGCTCATCTAGGCCAATTCCTTCATTTTACAGATGAGGACACTGAGGCCCAGAGGGGGTTGGAGGCTTGTCCAATGTCTCACAGATCTTTTGATTCCAAATTCAAATCCCAGTAATCTTTTGTCCCCATATATTTAAGCCACATACATCTTTTTGAGATAATAATGGTTTACCTCCAGCGCTTGTAGATTTGCAAAGTACTTTAAGTACATTATTTCAATGTAACATTATCCCACCCATTCATATTTTTTACCTTTAAGGTCCTTTACCTTTAAGGGTATATATATATATATATTTTTTTTTTTTTCTTTTTGCAGCTCTGGCAGAGTCAGCCCTCCACCTTTACAGTTATTTTAATACAAGGTTATTTGTCTGCTTCGTTGTTTTTTTAATGGCTATTCATTAACACTGTGATCTTATCCAGAAAACTCATTTAGTCTGTCCTGAGCTGGGGAGGTTTTATTCCAGTCCCCCCCACTGCCAGCCCACCAAGGTCTCAGCTAGTTCTGGCTTCTTGCCGTTCCACTCAGCCCTGACACCTAGTTCATCATCAGAGATAAGCCCTGATGTCTGCAAATTGCAATCGCATCAGGTCTGCAAAGATAGCATCTTATTTGACTCTTTTCTGCTCATCCTATTAACGCTTTGGTGCCAGAGCTTTGGGGAGCACCAGGCTTCACCTTGTGGGAGATACTGAGTGATTAAAAGGCTCAGGTTTTACCCATTATTGGCTTCATTAAACTTGACAATCCTTTTAGTCTTTAAAAAGGGTGTACCTTTTTCATTGACCCTGATTAAGCATTGTCAACTGAAGAAGAGTCACTGGGGAAGGGGGTGAGGTAGAGGTCGCCTTTCTTCCTTAAGGTAGTTTATTTGTAAATAATCTTAATTTGAGAGTCAAGAACTTTTTCTTTGCCTTGGTTCAGCTTTGTCACTTTTGGTCCACTTTTTGGTATTAATTCTCTTAACTTCTAATGATCCATTAAACATTGAATCAATTCAATCCATTTTCAACAGCATTTTATTAAGCAGTGTGTTATATCAAAATGAATTTTTTCAGCAAATAAATGACTAAGCATTTATTGAGGACCTACTAAGAGTCAAGTGAGCAGGTAGCTAGCACAGTGGACAGAATGCTGGACTGGAATCAGGAAGATTCATCTTCCTGAGTTCAACTCTGGCCTCAGACATTAGCTGTGTGACCTAGGGCAAGTCACTTCACCCTGTTTGTCTCAGTTTCCTCATCTGTAAAATGAGCTGGAGAAGGAAATGCCAAACCTCTCCAGTATCTTTGCCAAGAAAACCCCAAAATGAGGTCATGAAGAGTCAGAAATGACTCAACAATAGCAATGCAGTGAATACAAATGAAAGTTTTTATCTCAAAGGCCACATACAAACCAGGGGAGTCATGCTGACATAATATAATACAGATGAAAGGGGTCTTGGAAAGCATTAATCAAGCTCCCCATTTCATAGGTAAAGAAACTGAGATCCAGTGAGGTTAAATTACTTACTAATATATCTTAGATTTTTAGATGTAGGATCTAGAGATAAAAGTCTTACCTAAGTTCACAGAGGTCTTCTGACTCCAAATCCAACATTTTGGGCAATATTTTACAATGTCAAAGGTGTAGAACTAATTTGTCATACAACTAGGACTAAAATTGGAGTTTTCTGACTCAATGAGAGTAGGGCTCTTTCCATTTCATCATACATCATTCCCATTATATCTTGTAAGTTGGCAAGCTTTTCCCTGACACTTTAGTTAGTGACTATGAAGCAGACTAAGTTACTGAAAAATAAAGTATTTGTCATAATCATATCCATAATGTACCATTTGTTTCTTTTGAAAGAGCATTCACTTTATGAAACCTTGTCACCTTCCATATAAATTTGCATTTTGAGAGAAAATACCAAAGTTATTTAAAAATGATCATATATGAGGAAGGATTTCCCTGCCCCACCCTGCTTCATTTGGAGGGTGTGGAGCTAATCTAGATCAGGAGATGTTAGATTTAGAACTGAAAGGGACTCTGAAGTAATCTAAGACATAGTGGAGAAAGAATAAGACTTGGAGTCTAATAGACTCAAATTCAAATCCAATCTCAGATACTTACTAGCTATGTAACTTTGGGCAACTCATTGAGCTGTTGTCTGCCTCAGTTCCCCCGTCTGTAAAATGGGTATAATAACACCTACCTCCCACTAGCACTTAGTATCGTGTCTGGCACCTAGTAAGGGCTTGATAAATGTTTACTGATTCATTTTTGTGAAACTTAATATTTATAAAGTGTTTTATAAAATGTAAAGTACTATTTAAATGCTGTTATTAATAATATTTTTATTATTATCATCTAGTGTAAACCTTTCTTTTTACAGATGGGGAAACCAAGGTGTAGAAAGTTTTAGTGGATTGTCCTTAGAGAGTCAAACGAATTCCTCAGAAATACTTTGTCCCAAGTCTAGGCTGTCTTGAGAGCTATTCTGAGATACTATCTCTTGATTCTTGTTGTGATTGTATTCACATCCAACCAACAAAGCTAGGAAATGGTTATTCTCATAGCTAACAGTTACCAGGCAGTTGGGTGGAGTTAGTCAACTAGCATTTAATAAACACTAAGCAGACTTAGTAAGTATGCCTTAGACATTGTGCTAGGGCAGTTAGGTGCCACGGTGGATACAGTGCCAGGTCTGGAGTCAGGAAGACCTCAGAAACTTACTAGCTGTGTGACCCTGTGCAAGTCATGTCACCCTGTTTGCCTCAGTTTCCTCATCTGTAAAATGAACTGGAGAAGGAAATGGCAAACCAGTTTAGTATCTTTGCCAAGAAAATTCTAAATGGGGCTATGAAGAGTTAGACACGGCTAATAACATTTGTCTTTTAAAATTCTATGTCCTGTATTCTCTGCTTCATTTGTTCCTCACTCATGACATTTTATGTCCTGTCTCTGTGCTTTTGTAAAGACTCTCTCCCATGCCATAAATATACTCTTCCTTGGTTATGCAGCTTAGAATCCTTAGTTTGTTTTATTTTGTTTTCAAAGCCCAGTTCAAAGGCTGCCTCCTTTATAAGGTATTCATAATTCCCCAGTTTCTCATTCCTCTCCTTGCAAGAAAGTATATATATTTATAGAAATATGTGTGTGCATGTTATGTCCCCAGTGGAATGAAAGCTCCTTGAGGGCAAAAGATGCTTCATTTTGAGCTTGGTGTCCCAAATTCCTGGCACATAATAGCAACTTTATGAATGAATACGTATTAAATTGATTTTAACAACTTGCTCCAGAGATTTGGGAGTGCCTTGACTCCCCTTCTACACCAGAAAATATCAGGGTAATTCAGTCGAGAGATTCTTTATCTTCCTTTCTTCCTTCCTTCCTTCCTTCCTTCCTTCCTTCCTTCCTTCCTTCCTTCCTTCCTTCCTTCCTTTCTTCCTTCCTTCCTTCCTTCCTTCCTTCCTTCCTTTTTTTCTTTCTTTTCTTTGTTTCTTTCATGATGGACTTCTTTGAAAGGCCTTTGAAGTCAACGAACTTCTTTATATTATTGCCTACATTGTGTTATGTATGTATGTATGAATGTATGTATGTATTATGTGTTATGTGTTACTGTGTATTGTTGCCTATCAATTGAAGGAAATGTTAAATTTAAGTCTGAGGTTACTAAAATGAAGATGTTTATTTTTCCTAATCAACATCAGAAAACCCCCAAAATTTCTTCATGTACCCCAGGTTTTAAAACCCCTGTTTTAAAGCAAGTAGCTAAAAGGACATAGCAGTAGACTGAACCCAACTAAAGAAAAAAAAACATTAAATTATTTGATCTCTTTAGAGTATGTCTAGTAATGGTATCACTAAGTCAAGAGAAACAAACAGTTTGTTACCACGTTGGGCATAGTTCCAGATTGTTTCTAGACTGATACCCACCTACTGAGAGATGATAAAAAAGTGTGGAATTAATCTTTTTTTTTTTATATGGCCAATGCAGTGATTGCCTGAGTATGCATATTTTTGCAAGTGTTTGCTTTCTCTTTTTCCAATGGGAAGAAGCTAGGAGAAAAAGAATATAAATTTTTGTTAATTGGAAAAAAAATTTAAATGGACTTAAAAGAGAGAAAGGAGTTTTAAGAATATTTGGAAACACATGGATTCTGGGAAAAATTTCTAACTCAACGTAACTAACAAATCTATGAAATGTGACTCCTATAAATTGCAAGTAAAATGTTAAGCAATCTCCCTTAAGATACAGTCACACAAATATTCCATCAAATAGGGTGACAGATAACAAATCAATATCTGTCCTAGGAGCATTTGACTGTATTTTGATGTAAGATCACCCAGTCTTTCTCTGAGAGAGAGAGAGGAGTGCTGTCAGTTATATCTCTATCTTACAGAAAAAATGAAACTGTTGCTTCTTCTCATGGGACTTTCAGAGAAGAACCAAATGGGAAGGCAGAAGGTCAATGCTTGCTTCTCCCTATCCATCAAAGATAGAGAAACTTGAAAGGGAAGAATGGAATTCCTCTTTATCTTCAAGTCTCCCCCACTATTTCGATGGAGTCAGGAGACAAGGACACCACCACCCCTTACCCTTGATAGGGGTTCCATTTTTTTTCCTCTTTTGTTCCCTCTGAGTAGTACCCACTATGCATTCTACTCCCTCTGCAAGATTTGAAGGTCATGGGGGATCTTTGGGTCATTCTGTCCTTTTTAAAGTGGCAGGTCTATTTTGAACCAAGAAGATACAACCCTGTAAATCATATATCATCTTCTAAGTTGAATCGGCTACCCCTTTATTATCCCCTTTCCTGACACCTATTAATTTTTTTTTTTTTTTTTTGCTTTTTGGACGGCAATTGGGGTTAAGTAGCTTGACCAAGGTTACACGGCTAGTTTTTGTGTGTGTGTGTGTGTGTGTGTGGGTGTTACATGTCTGAGGCCAGAACCAAACTCAAGTCCTCCTGACTCCGGGGCTGGCGCTTTACTCACTGTGCCACCTAGCTGCCCCGACACCTATTAATTTTTATAGCTGTAGATGAATGGAAGGAAGATCTTGTTGATATGGAGGGAATAAGTTATCCAATGATAAGGTCTTGGTGAGCATGGCTAAGTAATGACTTCACAAAGATTTGAACAATTCACAGATTTGAACCTAGAAAACATTTTAGAGGTCCTCTAGGTCAATCCCTTCATTTTTAAAATGACAAAACTGAGAAGTAAGGAGGTTAAGTGACTTGCCCAGAGTTACAAAGGTAATAAATACTCACTCTAGCCTCAATTTGAATCCAGTTCATTTCATTCTGAACCCAGAGCTCTTTCCATCACACTGACTTTTCAGTTCTCCCCTATGACTCATTGGATAGTTTGAGAGCAAAAGTAAAAATTTTCCCTTTCATATTAGAACTAAAAACAATGAGACAAAGATTACCATTAAGGAGTCAACGGACACAAAATTGTTCATGTTAAGGACTAACTTGTTCTAATAACCTAGTGTTTATTCCTCATCAGCGCAAGGGAAACATTTTAATCCTTTGCACAGTGTGCCTACTTATTAAACTCCCATGCTCCTATGCCTAAATCCTACACAGCTGCTCACCACAACCCTGTTTTCTCTTGAGAGTTGGAAACACATGAGTCAAGCTGGAACTCCCAGGCGAGCCTAATGTATCTAATTTCTCGGGTTTTATCATGTAGTACTGTACAGATTCCAATTGTCACTTTCAGAACATGATGGGAAACAGCCAGAATTATGATTAAGGTGATGGTATCCATGCCATTAAGGCATAAAGTATAGCCTTGATAAAAACAAGGGAGGCTTAGGGAAACTACTGGAATGTTCTTGAGTCTCTCCACAGGGAAACTTGAGGGTAATTTTTGGATAGAAGCATTTCTCAGGGGAAAACAAAACAAACAAACAAACAAAAATCTCCTACAAAATAGTAGTGATTGGAATACCTCAAATTCATGGGAATGAAATGGGCCAAATATTCCCTGTATTGTAGAACTGGGGAGAGTTCTCTACCAGGGAGTTTAATTTTCTGTGGATCAAAATTTTGTAAAACTCCTTCTGGACCAAAACTTAAATTCATACTACTAGACAAATTAAAAAAAATGTTTTTGGGAATAAAATTTTAAAAATAAAATTGATTGAAAACAGTGAAACTAGGGGCGGCCAGGTAGCACAGCGAGTAAGAGCACCAGCTCCAGTGTTGAGAAGACCTGGAGATCGAATCCTGGGCTCAGACACTTAGCACCCACCCAGAAACACCTGGCCATGTAACCTTGAGCAAGTTACTTAACCCCAATTGCTTAGGGGCGGCTAGGTGGCTCAGCGAGTAAGAGCACTGGCTCCAGTGTCGGGATGACCTGGATCATATCTGAGCTCAGATACTCAGCACCACACCCAGAAATAACTGGCCATGTAACCTTGAGCAAGTTACTTAACTCCAATTGCTTAAAAAAAAAAAAGAAAAGAAAGAAAGAAAACAGTGAAACTTGCCACTGAAAAAAATTCAGGGACCAAAATATTATAAAAGACAAATATCCATAAAGGAATAACAAAAAAAACTAGATCATTCTTAGGATCATAGGAGAATAGATCTGCAGTGATACTTCAAAGGCCATCTAGTTAACACTATCATTTTACAGATAAGTCAACTAGACCCTCAGGAATTTAACTACTTGCCAAAGGCTGCATAAATAGTAAGCATCTTAAAAAAAAAAACCAACAACCCTGACATTTTAATTACATACCAACCTAATGGTATTTTCATATATAATGCTGGTTTTGTTCTTATCCTTAAACAATAGCAATAAGAACAATAAAACAGCTGACTTTACATGGTTCTTTACAATTTACTAAGCCCCTTGAATATGTTGTCAATTCATCCTTACATCTCTGTGAAGAAGGCAGTGTAGGTCAGTGGTGTTACACTCAAATAGAAACTGACTGTACATAGGAATCCCTGTGAACTGTATACTGACTTATCAAACCACATATTAATGTTCTCTGTGTTCTACCGTATTTTATTTATTTTGTTAAATATTTCCCAGTCACATTTTAATCTGCTTTGGGCTACACTCAAGAGTGTTGTTGACCAAAATATTTCACACCTCTGGTGTAAGTACTAACATCTTCATTTAACAAATAAGAAAACTGAGAATAAATGATTGACCTAAGGTTAGACAACTAGTAAGTTTTAAAACCAATACTCAAACAGAGGCCTGCTGACTACAAATCTAGTTTTCTCTACTACAACATAACTAAAATCAAATTATAGACACATGATTCTATGCTTTCTTTCTTCAGTCTTTTCAATGTATCACACCAACCAGAAGAAGATAGAAAGGAAGTTATGCCTTGGAAAACAATTTATTTAGTACATTTTAATGCAACACAAATCTTTATTCCTTAATATGGGCAGTTATTTGTTGCTGGATGGCAAGCAAGAGCAAGATATAGCTCTTTAGGGAGACACATGAACAAGAATTGCATTTCCAGATGATATCACATGCAAATAGGACTCTGAAATCACCAGACATCAAAATTAATTAGGCTGAATCCATTGCTTTCCAAAGGTGTAAAAGTCTAACCTTACTTCACTGCTAGGAGTGACTCTCACATCATGCAGGAAAGTGTGGTTCCTATTTCTTTTTAATTTACATCATCTCAGTTCTCACAGCAGGAAAAAGGCCAGGAACCCTGAAAACGCAAATGTTTTATTTGTCTATATGGAATAGATAGGATTTAAACCTCAACTAACTGATTTCCCATACTGTCACTCTAGAAATGTTTCTTGTTCTTTTCATTAGATTATAGATTCAGAGGGGTGGCTAGATGACGCAGTGAATAGAGTACTGGCCCTGCAGTGAGGAGGACCTGAGTTCAAATCCGGCCTCAGATACTTAACACAAAAACTAGCTGTGTGACCTTGGGCAAGTCACTTAACCCCAATTGCCCTCCAAAAAGAAAAAAAAAAGATTATAGATTCAGAGACTGAAACAATGTCTGATTATCATTAAATGAGTTCAACTCTCTCATTTTACAGATGAGGAACTTGAGACACAGTGAGGTTTTAAGTAACTTGTTCATGGTCATGTAGATAGTGTATATCTGAGGGGGCACTTGATCTTGCTGACTCGAAGTTCAGTGCCTTATCCATTATACCACAGTGCCTTATCTATTATACTATAGTGCCTTGGCCTAAAAGAAAATATGGTGGCAGAAGGAGCCACTGAAGATCATTTGGCAAAAATTCCAAATCCACTGTTATTCTTTGTCTTTTATTGTAGAGATTGTCAACAGGGAGAAGTACTGCTTGTTGGATATCGGTTTTAAATATTTGGTTCCTGAATCCAAAAAGAATTGACATGAGATCACCATAAGATGTTGCATGGGAATCTATCATCCATATAAGATGCCTCTGAGGCCTACATATTTTAAACATTCAGTCAAGATTGTCTGCCAAGACTAGATTCAAATGTTTGTGGGAGAAGTTGTGCTGTTATGTGATTCCTCTTTCTGAGAAGCTCTTGTTTGGGTAAATCATTCATTCAATAAACATTTATTAAACATGTACGAGGTGTCAGATAGTAGGGACAGACATACAAACATGCCTTCAAGAAGCTTTCATTAATAAGGGATGAAGAAGGAACCATTTTACTTCAGTAATTCAATAGATCCATTATCATGTCAATATAAGTGCTCTGTTCAGTAGTATCTGTTATAACCAATCCACACTACATTCTGGGTCAGACAGTCAAGAAATATTTATTTATTTTCAGTAACTGGTATTTATTATCAAAGTCATAATATCAACAAGATGCTGCAACTACCCCCCCAAAAAAAAATGTGTACATGGCAATCTCCATGTAGTCAAATGGAATCCCAGTCATTAAAAAGGCAAATTAAAATCACCACAGAAAGCAACCGAATTTTAACATCTTTATGCATCCAGTCAATTCATTAAAATGGTTAACAAGGAAAATAAAATACAAATGTGGAAGTCTTTATTAAGTGTCCACCATATGCCAGGCACTATGCTAAGCACTGGGAATACGAGGAAAGGTAAAAGACAGTCGCTGCTCTCAAGGAGCTCACGGTCCAATGGGGGTAATGACATATGGATAACTGTGTACAGACAAACTTGATGCAGGATAAGTTGGAAATAATCAACAGAGGGAAGGCACTAGAATTAGAGGTAGATCAGGAAAGGCTTCCTATAGAAGATGGGAAGGAATCCAGGAAAACTAGGAGGTGGAGATGAGGAAGGGGAGCACTCTAGGCATGAAAGGCAAACAGTAGAAATGCCTGGAGTCAGAAGGTACAGTGTTCCATGCAAGAAACAGCAAAGAAGCCAGTGTCACCAAATCATCAAGACCATTTTGGGATTGGGGGAGAGGTGGACATGAAATACAAGAATACTGGTAAAGGGATAGTAGATTAATGAAGTCCCTTGAACACCAGACAGAACCCTTCATATTTGATCCTGAAGGTGATAGGAAGCCACTGGAGTTTATTGAGTAGGGAACTAACATGATCAGACCTGTGCTTTATGAAAATCACTTTGATAGATGGATGGAAAATGAATTGAAGTGGGGAGAGATTTGAGGCAGAGAGATTAACCAACAGGCTCTTGTAATAGTCCAGGTGAAGAAGTGAGGGTGTACTTGTGTGAAGACAATGTCAGGGGACTGAAAGGGATCTATGTGAGAGACTAGGAAGGCAGAAGAATCAGATAGGCTTTGATTGGATATATGGGAAGGTAAGAAAGTGAGGAGTTGAAAATATCACCTAGGTTGTGGGCCTGGATGATTGACTGGGGGAGGGGGGGATGGTGGTACCCTCTACAATAATAAGAAAATTAGTAAGAGGTAAGGATTTGAGGGGAACTATAAATTCAATGTGCTTATATCCATATGCTCTCTAAAATCTTCTATAGAAGTTCTATACATGGAGCAGCTAGGTGGCACAGTGAGTAGAGTGCTGGCCCTGGAGTCAGGAGGACCTGAGTTTGGATCCGGCCTCTGACACTTAACACACACACACACACACACACACACACACACACACACACACACACAAAAGGTAGCTGTGTGACCTTGGGTAAGTTACTTAACCCCTATTACCCTCCAAAAAAAAAAAAAAAGAAGTTCTATCCTTTTAAACCATTAGGTAGTTACCAGTTTAACATTCTTGATATTCCCTTACTACTTTCTTCCTCTATGACATGACTGTAGTGCCAATGCAATATTTATAGTCCCATGGTCACTATAAATATACCAACTGTAACTATAAATATTCCCACATGGTGCTTGGTAGCAAAATATAACAGGCTCTCCAAATATAAGGCAGAAGCAAAAACATTCATTCAGATACCAGAACCACAGATGCCAATACCAGGAAACTGAATCCATCATAGCAATCTAGAAGTTAATGCACCACAACATAGCAGAGAGCCACAACATCCTTTAGCCTTCCCACAAACCAATTCAAGATAATATTTTACTCACAAACCTGACTGACTCCTTGCCTGAGTATCCCAGTCTCTCAGTCTCTGACTCCCAGCTTCCTGTGGGCTCTGCTTCACCTCTCAGCAAACTCCTTCCATTATAGACTCCATGTGACTGCATTCAACCTATTAGGTAATGGGCAGAGTTTACTTTCAAAGCAAGGAAGGTATTCAAATTCCCTTAGGCTTATTAAGGGTGAGGGATGATATTCAAATTCTCATTACCTTTACAATGACTAAGCCACTTCCTTTTCTTATCACTTTTGGAGAGTCCCAGTAGCTTTAGGACTAGAGTTTCCCTCCAAGTCAGGAAACACTTTGGCTCAAATCCCACCTCTGACATTCAAGGGCTAAGTATCCCTGGGCAAGTCACTTAAACCTTTCTGTACCTCATCTATTATGTGGCAAATTGCTTAATCTCTCAGTGTTTGAAGCAATTCTTTAACAGGAAGACTGTATTTCACAGTGTACATTAGTTTAATTGTACATTAGTGGGGGAAGTTTCCAGTCTTGAAATAACCTATCCTAGTAAAATCACAAGTCTAACCTCTATCCACTCTTCCCTAAATAGAAAACAGTGTGATTCCTCAGTGGTTAGAACAGGTCGAGAATGTGGTCAAGAATGTGGATTCATTCACTGTGGGCTAGATTTACTTTGCTGCATGGTCTATGCCTCTAATACTGACCATATATGTTCAAAACAAGTGTCCTGCCTTTGCTTACAAGTGATACTCTATTGAAGGGATAAGAATACTTTAGTGCAGATCTTTCACTAATATCACAAAAAAAGAGCTAAATATTGTCATGGTCAGAACTCCTGGGTTGGGGTCCTCCCTTTGTCACTAACTAATTATATTACATCAGGAAAGTCACATATGAATCTGGGCCTCCATATCCTAATTTGTAAATGAGGAGATGAACAAGATATTATCTGTCTCTTCAAGCCTTTAAGAGTCCAATACCATAGTCACACCATGATGAGATAGATATTAAAGCGAACTGTTAGTGGAAGAAATAATGCTATGAAATAAATAATCAATTTGAAATTTCAAATAAATAATTTTTAATCAATAATCAAATAATTAATCAAAAGCTAAATAAATGTATCAACAAGTATGTATTAAATGCTATATTCTAGACACTGTGCTGGTTGCTAGGGATACAAAGACTAAAACAATCCCTATTGGCAGGGAGTTTAAATTCTGATGGAGAAAATTAAGCAGATAAATATACATGCATATATATATATACATACACACATACGTATGTACATATATATTTGTGTATATTATATATATACATATGTATATACAGAGAATAAATATAAAATTAATAAATAAAAAAGCTAAATATGCAGTACTGTGAGAGGGAGTTGGGGGAGACAGTTAGGAAAGAATCCAAGTACAGGTTGAGCTGCCTTTTAGAGGAAGAACACTCTGCACCAGAGGTAAGGAGAGACTACATTTCAGGCATGTGCGATTTCCAGTACAAAGGAATGGAAACTATTTCCTATTCTTGTGAATGTTCTCTTTGCTCTGGAAATTCTGAATTAATTGACTTATACTTCAACATAGATTATTTATATAACTCTTCAGATTACCAATTCATAGTCCCTATGCAAGACAGAGAGGCGCTGATATTTTTCATGTGGGATAGAAAATAATAAAAAGGAAAATGCATATTTATTTGACCCTTTCTTTTTGTTTATATTTGTATCCTCAGGACTTAGCTTAGCATCTGCCAAATAGTTGAGCATTAAATAAATTCCTCTTCCCTTGCCTTCCTTTCCCTTCCCTTCTCTTTCCTTCCCTTTCCTCACCTTCCCTTCTCTTGCCTTTTTTTTTTCTTCCCAGAAAAAAATATGCAGAGTTCATATGTGAATCTCCCATGCCTTCCATACATAAAATCATAGGAGTTAGAGCTTTAAGATTGTAACCCCTTCATTTTCAAGAAATTGAGGTTTCTTCAAGAAACTGAGGTTTAAAGAGGTGAAAGATATAGTCAGATGTCAAGTGAAATACTTTGGTCATTAAGAAGAGAAAAAAAGGATGAATATTTCATTTGAATTTTGATGTACTACTTTAGCAATTCTATTGGAAACTAACTCTTCACCCAAAATTTAACCTTACCGAGTTCTTAGAGGTCATTAATAATAAGTATGAGCCTTTGTCCATTCTCTTTAGCAACTGTGTATTTGGGACAAACTGGAAGGAAGCAGAGATGCTAGATTAATAACTCTGTGGTTGATGATGTCCAGGAAATTAAAACTGGGGGGAAAAAAGATGAATTGAGATGGTGGTGCTGGTTTATTTTTGGAAGAGTATTTCTGAATGGTCTTTATGATAGTATTTCTACAGCTCTTTTCCACAGACTCCTGTGATTCTCCGTTAGGGAATATTTGTAGATATTCATTCTAAATTTTTCTTTCTTAATTTTTCGCTTCATTACTTCTGCTTGTGTTTGCTCCAGACCTCTCAGATATCACCTTCCCTTCTTGGTGGTTTACCCCCTGAACAAATGAATTCAGCTATTGTTTTCCTTTTTCTATTTGGTTCATCCTTAGCCAAGTTGTCTACTTAGTCTACCCCCTCCTCCACTCCCTAATCCCTTGTAGACACATAAAAACATCTGCTAGAGCAATGCTGCCTGTACCATTGTGCAGAAAAAGAAGGATATGTGTTCCTTGAGAGAATCCAATGTTTGTTCAGGAATATTAGAGCTATGTTTTTTTGAACACTTATTGGTCATAACTGGACTATTGATTGTATTCACTATCCAAATGACCACACTTAATTAAAAGCAAATCTACCCCCTTCCCTTTTAAAGTTCCTTGGTAACATATCCTTGCCTGTGAGATAAAGGAGAGACAGAGGACTATGATTGGTTTTTCCTTTGTGCTGGTGGGAGCCACATTCCTCCCCTTTTCCATCCTTTCTAATTACTTTCTCATAGATACTAAACTACACCCCCTTGAGCATCTTGAAGGATTAAACACTGATCAAAGGCAGGTTTAGTTGTATCCCCAGGACAAGCTGATTAGAGGTAGAAAACATGGGCTCTGAGTTAGCTCAGATATTGGAATGAGAAATAAATTAACAATTAACATTATGGGAAGAAGAATAGTGGAGTGAAAACTGGCTTGATTGGTTGTGGGGGGAGGGGGAGCAGAAAGTTGAGGTTAGATAGAATGCATCAACTATATTATATCTTATTGAATGTAACAGGTTGCAAAGGCATGAGATGTGTTCATTTATAACTCCATTCATTTCTGGTTGCTATATTGGGTTTTTCTGAAGTTGGACCTTGGCCTTTCATGGGGAATCATTATCAGTATTAGATTTGCATGTGTATTTGCTTCTGGCAATTATTGGTTCTAGGGCACAGTTTTGCTTAAATCAATTATGGATTTTATTATTCCTCCCTACAACTAGATGTTAGCCCCAACTTCACCCAGGTATTGAACTGTTTTCTCCTTGAACCGGGTTAGCTCATGGATTCTAACCTTTTGGCAATATAAGGTCTCTACTAACAAAATAAAAAAATTCATTACCAAACAAGTCTAGCAAAACATTAAATTCAAATCCTTGGTCAAAGCTTCAGAAGAGTGTGTGTGTGTGTGTGTGTTTAAATTTTGTTGCCTAATTGAATTTCTCAAACCTCAGCTTTACTGTATCAGTGGTAAAGTGGGCTGTGAATAGCTATTCCATTCTATTTCTGCATTACCATCTCAAAGATCATGAGCTTCTGATCAATATGTGTCAGGCAACAAATTTAGACACACATGTACCTGTGTATACTTGGGAGAAATCCTTCCTTTATTTTTAGAAATGTGGTATTTTGTGTAGTGAAGATATTTTTTCAAAACTGAAATTTCAATACATAGTAACTCAACAGAATTATAGAATGTTATACCTCAAAGAACCCAAGAGATCAACTAGTTCCCTGATTTGAATATGGGTACTTAAATGAATGAATGGAAAGATGAAATGTTTACTATACGCACAATACTGAGGATACAAATAAAAAAGCAAGGCAAATTGATAAAAAAAAAAAATAGCTAACTCAGTTAGTGAACCATTTGATAGTTCCAAGGTATGGTGCCAAAAACTTTCTTTTCTGGATATTTGTAACTGCATCTATCAAAGAAGTGAGTGCTACAAAACTTGTAACAGCAGTTGTCAGGTTGAATCTTCAGAAGGATTATTACCCTAGATGATGGCTAGGGTGGGGAGTAGTATGCTGGAATCAAATGTCTGTGGGGCATTGCTTTTCTTTTGCAGGGAATTTTGGGGCTTACCTGTATTTTGGTATTGGAAAGGTTTCTCTCCTTCATAATAGCTGTGAGGATGGGTCTGCAAGCAAGACCACTGGTTAGTGCTGCTATTCTTGAAGACTTAAGGGCATGGGCTGTCTTTAGCAGGATCCAAATAGCAGCAATTCAGATGTTGGTATGATTTGATTCACTTGAAACATGTCTCTCCCTCAGGGAGGGAGGACAGGGACAATTTTAATTTTATGTTTGTATCACCAACACCTACCATAGTATCTTATACCCAGAAGGGACTTTATAGACATCTGGTTGTTTGATCCTCTCTTTTGACATGTGAAATCCATAGGAATGACCCATAGAATAATGGAATGTTAAGTGTTAAAACCATCTAGTAAATTCATACCAATGTCTCCAAAAAGAAAAGATGCATGAATAAGATGCAGGTAGGAGTTACAGTGTATAAGTTAAAGGTAACAGAAGAGGTGGGAGGATCAGAATAATGGTTTAGCCCTCTCAAGTTTGAGGGCATTTTATGAACGGACGGAGAACTTTAAAGTGAGCCTGGGGAGTAAGCAAGTCTTTCAATTTAATAGATGAGGAAACTAAGGAGTGGCAAAAACTCGTTCAGTTTACCCACCATGGATCGGTAAACTTTGTTTTTGTTTGTTTTGTTTTTTTGGATGGGAGAGGGCAGGGCAATTGGGGTTAAGTGACTTGCCCAAGGTCACACAGCTAGTAAGTGTGTCAAGTGTCTGAGGCCAGATTTGAACTGAGGTCCTCCTGACTCCAGGGCCCATGCTCTATTCACTGCACCACCTAGCCTTCCCAACCAATAAACTTATTAATGTTTAAAATTTTTCTTTGGAGCTATCATATCTATCTATATTCATTGATTCTTGTTGAATTGAATTGAATTGATATTCAGGGTCTTTGAGACCTTTGTCCACCCTACTATATTTAGATCTGTTTCACTTATTATTATTTTCATCCTCTCCCTTCCTTCATCTGTTTTATGTCTCTTCTGATACTGTCGTCTTTCATTTTTCATTTGTGTGGCTAGGATTCAGTCAGGTGGACACTAACAATGTTAAAGGCATATATGTGAGAGGATGGGCTTTAGTAAGAAAAAAATAAATTCTTAGATTTTAAAACCATTCTCAACTGAAATCTTTTTGCTTTTGAATTGGTTAATGCATTATATCAAGTGAGGCTGTATGCTTGATGGCTTAATGAAGCATTTTCTGGAAAATTTAGATTTTTCCAGAAAGATCTCCTAAAGAAATGAGGATTTAGTTAAGTTCCCTCATCATTTCTTAAGCCCCTGGCATTTAAAAAAAATAATTTTGTGTTAGGTGCCAAGGATATAAAAATGACAAAAAAAAATAGATGTAATACCTACCATCTAAGAATTTTTATCTAATTGGAGGCATAATAGATATATATAAATGGCTATCATATCATGGATTTAGAATGGGGAGAGATCTCCCCTTGATTTCATAAATGAGTAAACAAGTTCACAAAGAAGAAGAAACCCACTCAAAGTCACACAGTAGGGAGTGGTGGAGCTGAGATTTGAACCAAAATCTTATATTTCTACAGAATTTACACAGGATAGAGAATTATAGGAGAAATGAAGAGATCAAGGCCAAGTGTTCTAGGAAATTTTTTTCTTAGAAATATTGCTTAGTCTTCTCCTTGGTATCATCAGCTATAAGAGACAGACAGGAAGCAGTGCTCTCTTCCCTTATAGTTAAGTTCAGTTTTATTTCTTGGATGATTTTTGAGAGGGAAGGTAGAATGAACCATAATGTTATAACATTTCAAGTAATTAGATAAAAGAAGGTAAGGTTTGAAACTTGTCGACTGGGTGAAAGAATAGAAATTCAATTCTTTCTGTGATGACCTGAACCCTTAAGAGTAGTAGCATGAGTGTATGTATTATGAAGATACCTTCCTACTTGGATTTTTTCTCAATGTACTATGTAATGTTTAGAATTTCTTATGTAGACATCAACCTGCCAAAGATCATGAATGGCAGTGTGGTACAGTGAAAAGAACATCATATTTGGAGTAAAGTGCTTGGGATTCAAATCCTAGGGCTGCCACTTGCTACCTTTATGATTTAGTTAAGATACACAATCTCTCTACACAGAAGTTTCCTCATTGCTAAAATAAAGGAGTGGGAATAATGATGTCCAAGACCTCTACCAGCTGTAAATATATAATCCTATAACTCTTATATGGCAATGTCCAGACTTGAAGTGCATAGCCCTATGGTACTTAGAGTTCAACAGCAAAGCAGATGATAATACATTTTCCTTAAGGTCATTTCCACTGATAAAATTGTAACTGTTTCTGATGTTGAATCATTTGACAATGTCAAAGACTTGATGGCAAGAACTTTCTTTTCTGGGTTTCTGTAGCTGGGACTACTAAGGGAGGTGGGGGCGAGAGAAACTGCAGAGGCATTTGTCAGCATGTATCTTCTTGGGAGTTACTCTCTGGGATAATGACAGGGAGAAAGGAGCAAGGAGTTAAGCTGAAAGAGGGGCCAGTGGTCTGGAAGGCACTTTTTTCTAGCTCTTACTTCCCAATTGGTACTATTGGTAGAGTATGCTAGGCACTTAATATGTACTTGACTTGCAGCCATTTGCCCTTTCCCATTAAATATTCATTCATATGGTTGATGAAGACATTAAAGATATGTTATCAGTTTTACAAAGGTTACTAACCTGGAAAAGGTAGCTAATAAAATATAAAATCAAGGTTCAAAAATATCTCAGAAAAGGGTAAAAATGGGATAAAACCATCAAGTGATATAGCAGTTTCAATTTAACAAGCTTTTATTAAGTGCCTATGTAGAAGGCACTGTTCTAGACTTTGAGAATACAAAAACAAAAATGAGCAGTCAGTTCCCTCAAGAATACTACAATTAAACAAAAATAGGATAGATATGAGCTGGGCTGTAAGCCTCCATATGAGAAAGGTCTTGGGTTATAGTTGACTCTACCCACACAACAATGTGGTATAGTTGCTTTAAAAACAAACAACAACAGCTTATGGAACAATAATAGAAATATAGAGTCCAGCTTATGAGAGGAAGGTGATAGTACCACTGTACTTTAAATGAAGAGTATTGTGTTCAGTTGAAAGGTTGTCACATAGAAGAAAAAAAAAGATTAGACTTTTTTCTTTGTTGCTTTAGACAGCGGAAATAGGACACACTGGTGGAAATAACAGCCACAGATCTTGGTTCAACATATACAATAGCTTTCTAATAATCAGAACTCTGTCAATGGAAGACCTGCCCTCCAAAGTAGTGAGCTCACTATCACTGGAAGTTTTTCAGCAGAGACTGAATATTCATATTTTAGGGATATTGTAGAGAGAATAACTTACAGTAAGAGGATAGCTGAAAAAATAAGGCACATTTGAACTATAAAATTCTATGATTCTATGATTATAGTAATATTTATATATTTTTACATATTATATATTACTGTATTATGTAGTAATATAGTAATTTATAATAATATTTAACTTCAAAAATGAGGAAAAGCAGTAGTGGGAATGTTAGTTATTATTAATAATTAACTATATTTACTATGGCATTAACATTTTTGAGAGATAGTTTCTGGGTAATTTAGTCATTTTATTAATAATTCCAGCATGTGTATTAATAAAAGTATGTTCATTGTATCTTCTCTGTTTGACCAAAGACCTCTCATAATAATGGGCTCATAGTTTATATACCCTTTAAAGAGTAGATGTTCCTGAGGGTAGCAATCAACTCTGGTTAACAATGAAAAAATGAATATTAGAATAAAAGGCTGGGCTATTTTACAGTGAAGTCTTGGGATACACTTGGCTCACTCATATCTTGATTAAAGAGATTTATCAATTTCCATATCAACTGTCTGATAAAAGGGAGGATGAATATTTTCCCAGACCTGTCTGAGTTAACACAATGATCAAGAATGTACCCATTAGACTAAACTTAGAATTTCTTTTACTATCTTTGATTAGATCTCAGCCATCCAGGCTGACCAAGTCTTTGAGAGATATTTCCCACACTCATTGATTTCTGGATGAGGAAATAGGGGGAAAACTATGGTTCTGATTCAATAAATAGTTATTAATATGAGAAATAATCATTTCTCTGATTACACATATATTCATAAATAAACACAAGTAAATATCTCCCTAAATTGGCCTGAATATTGGTTCATTTGGTATGAAGAACATATATGATTCTCTGATAACTGTATTCAGTGTATTTCAGGCTTGCACAGCAAAAGCCTGAAATAGAAGTTTAAGTTTAGAGATTAAACGATGCATGGCCTCTACTAAATGTACAAGAGCCCCTCAGAATATCAGACACTTAAACTTTGCTAAAGACCTCCCTCCAATATGGTCATCACTTAGTAGTGTGGAATCATTAATCCTTGGTCCATCTGTACTTCTTCCCTTGCTTCACCTAAGCAACCAGTGTCACACATCTGTGAGATGATGAAGGTTAGAAGTTATTGCTTGTAGTGGGCAGCTAGGTGGTGTAGTGAATAGAGCATGGGCCCTAGAGTTAGGAGGACCCTAGTTGAAATCCGGCCTCAGACACTTAACACAAAAACTAGCCATGCGAGCTTGGGCAATTGCCAAAAACCCCAATTGTGAGCTTGGGCAATTGCCAAAAACCCCAATTGCCCTCCAAAAAGGAAAAAAAAATAGGAGTTATTGCTTATGAAACAAATAAGATTCTCTCAAAAAATTACGTGTTTTATCTAGGTCTTGTATGCAATTGTAGGCAATGACCTCATTTTGCTATATACTTTACTAGTGAAAGTATGGGACAATTCATCATGGATTCCATATTGTTGGATCAAAGGAAATAGACAGACTTCTAGGATGAACTGACCATTTTGATTTAAGAACTTCTAAGAGAGCCATGCCCCCTTCAAGGAAGCGCTTGGAATTTTCTGATTAGTCTTTGATTTCCCTTGGTTATATGTTTTATTTTTATTATGGAGAGGAAGCAGGGCTTAGTTCAGTGGTTTCCAAATCAGTTAGAAACAGGGGTCACTAATTTGTATTTAAAAAACAAACAAACTGCAGGCCACATTGACTTAGTGTCAAAACATAATATTATCTTTGTTTGATTATATTTTAATTTGTTTTGTTAAATATTTCCCAATTCTATTTTACTTTGGTTTGGGCTACACTTGGGAGTGTGGTAGGCTGCATGTGTGTTTGACCTCTCCAGTCTGAGTGGTAAGACAAGCCAGCTAGATGCTAGGAAGACCCAGTTTCAATACTCACTCTCCCATATTCTACCTCTGTGACCCAAGGCAAACGACTTAACCTCTCCAGGCTCTAGATGAAAAGTGCAGAGAAAGAGCTGATGTGCATTGGTAGAAGGAGTTTCTTCACCTAGGAGTTCCCTATATCATTAAAAAAGCAGATTCATTCTCTATCTTCTATTTGTCTGATGATATAAAGGCAAATAGGTTCAAATAAATGAGTATGGTGGAAAGAGAAAGGGAGGCCAGAAGCATTTATTAAGGACCTACTATGAGCCTGGCACTGTGTACCTTACAAATATCATGTTTGATCTTCATAGCAGCTCTGAGAGAGAAGTACTATTAGTTATCCCCATTTTATAATTGATGAAACTGAGGCAGACAAAAGTTAACTAATTTGTCCAAGATCACACAGCTAGAAAGGGTCATTGGTCAGATCTGATCTGGGGTCTTCCTGACTTCAGACCTATCTGCTCTATCCTCTACTTCACTTAGCAAGGAATATATTCCTTATTCACAGTTTATATATACTTGAGATGTTTTGAGGTCACCTTTAATGCTCTTAAGTCATGGAAATCCTGCCTCAGAGGCTTTCATCTGTTCCCTTTCTGTCTCAGTGTTCAATTCATAGCCAGCCAGTAAACCCTGAGGCCAGGTTCCCTTAGGGCTGCTTCTCACCAGGGCAGAAGAGTAATAAAGGCAGCTGAAACATCAGCATCCTTCCTTTGTTGCTAGTAGCAATGCTAGTTCTCTTGGGCCTTCATTTGAGCTGATTACATCATTAGATCCACGTAATAAGAGATTTGTGTGTTTGTGTATGTGTGTTTGTGTGTACACACGTGGGGGTGTGCATGCACATATGAGTGCGCACACATATGTATACCTTTTAGTGAATTTGATAAACAGTACCTAGAAAAAGCACTGGATTTGGAGTCAGGTAAGTTTAGGTTCGAATCCCAACTCCTGTAAGTACTATGGACATGATGGTTATTATTATTCCCTAACCCCCAATGCGGTTGCTATGGATATCTTGGTTGGGGCCTGCTTCCTTGGCCATTAGACCACAGACTTTCTCTGCTCCTTTAGCTTTGCATATCTTCTTGGCTGCTAATGATTTGCATGAATTTTTGATAGCAGGTTGATTTCTGTTGTTTATGTGTCCAGTGACTCTTTAGCATATCCTTCTGTTTCTGATGTGTCCTGCTTCCTTTTTCCCAGAATTCTCTCTAGTATCCTTAGCTTCCTGTCACCCATCACCTAAAGTGAAAATTTTAGGTGGTCTCTGATATTTTCTGAGCTCATTTATGTTAAATATGGAATATTGCAAAGTATCCTCAAATCAGGCAGTTATATTTCCTAATAGCAATGAAGAAATGGAAACAGTAAGTGAAGAGATCATCTATTCTACCTAAATTGTGAAACTTTCTTCTATGAATTTTTCAGTCCCCATAGAAGAAAGCCAAATCATGAAATCAGAGAAAGCTAAGATTGAGAGAAAAGGAAGATTGTGATCTAGAACAAGACAGGCAGAGATTTGGAGGAGTTAGATAAGACAATTAAAATGGACACTTCCATTCTGCCTGTGCAAAGAAATGTGTTTCTATTCACTGTAGAAGAAACAGGCTCTTCCTGAAATCATTAGGAAGTGATGTTCTCTGATCATCTTCACAAAGACTGAGATTTCAGATATTAATACATGGAATGCCTTTTGAACACAAATTATTTTCCTACAAGGGGATGGAAATGAATAAAATAATGTGATACAATAAAAAGAGTAATAGAGTTAAATGCATAGGATTTGGATTCTAATCCTGGCTTTACTATGTAACACCCATATGATGGGGCAAAACACTTTCCTTTTCTGGGTCTCAGTTTTCTCTTATGTAAAGTGATGGCAGTGACCTATATGGTCTCTAGGGACTAAAGTGAAGCAAGTGGAGTGAGTTTGAGGGCTTTGCCATGTAAATTTAATTGTCTTTGCTTTGGGACAGAATATGCAATGCTTCAAGCCAGATTGTCTAGTCCCAGCTAGTAACAGTGGATCATAAGGCAATAGACTTAGAAGTGGAACTTAAAGGCCATCCGTTCCAATCTTCTCATTTTACAGATGAAGAAATTGAGTCACAGAGAGTTTAAGGGACTTGTCCAATGCCATATAAGTACCAAGTGATGAAGGCAAAATCAAAACTCAGATTATCTGACTCCCAAAGGCAACACATAGTTTAATGATGAAGTTATGATCTTTATGGAGGGCTGAAAGTAACCTTAGAGACAGTCTAAGGCAATTCTCTCATCTTTAAAGATGGAAGAATTGATCCAGATTGGGATGGAATGGCTTTATTCTTTAGTATTTCAAAATCGTACAAATTATGCTAGATTATACTCTCCAAGTGAGATTGTCTGCTGTATTTTGGAGTGATGGTTTTTAAATACAACCCTTTCAAATATTCTAATAGCCTTGTTCCATCCTTGAAGAAGCATCATTTTTTTCCAATGCCAATTTATCTAGACTTTAAATAGGGAGGAGGGAGAAGGAAATAGTACAAAAATCCCCAGAGTTGCACATATCCAACTGTATTTCTTTTTCAAATACTTGAGACCAACAAAAAAATTCTGAATTATTTACACAAATGTCAGTCACCAAACTGACCTTGTTCTTCTTCTTCTCCCCTCCCCCACCCAGTTCTTCTTCTCTTTGGTCATCCTCCATTCCTCTTAATACCCCCTACCTCTACAGCTCCCACACACTTTTTTTCTCTCATCATTTTTCTCCCTCTCTTGGATTTTAGAGAAGAAATGTTGGAATTAGCTATTTTATTGCTCTCTTCTCTCTTTCTCTTTGGCATTTGCTTAACCTCTTGAAGAGTTGGGGATTTCCTGCTTCAGAGTCCTGATGCAGAAGGCAATAGGAAATGCTGATCTAAACTCAGGCCATGGGGTTAAGAAGAAATGTGCTGTGGCATTAACATTGCGTGCGCGCGCACGCGCGTGTGTGTGTGTGTGCACCGCCTCATGTGGACTAATCTCCATTCTGTGTTGCATTACATCCCCTCTCTGGAAGTGAGTACCCTGTCTGCATTACTTAAGACTAGTAATCTTTTTTTTTAAGGTTTTTTTTTTTCTTTAGAATTTTGGAAGAATCTTCTATAGAATTCAGTATTGTGGTTGGGTGGAGGAGTGAGCAGTATCTGTAGACTTGGTTGAAGCAGGAAGGAAAAGACCTCCAGATTTCAGTCAGTAAATAAACACTAAGAGTCTATGATGAGACAGTCATTCTGCTAAGCCCTAGAGATATGAAAAAGACAGACAATCCCAGAACTCAAGGAATTTATAAACTAAGGATTAAGACAGTATACCAAAGGAAATTGAAATGGAGGGTGATGGAGAAGACACCTGGTGTGGGGTCATAATCCAAATAAGCCCCACAAAACTGCAGAACCAATGAGAAATGAAGAGACATCTGGCCTAGGTTCTCTCCATAAATGGAGGCTTTGGAGTTCATGACTCCATGCTCTAATCAGAGAGACAGAAAGGACTGATGAGATATGAGTACCAAGGCTGATTGGATCTTGAAGAATAATGAGATTTGCCAATAACAAGGCTCCCAGGAGCACGATAAAGGAGTTCAAATAGATTTAAGAACCAGGTGGGAAATGTTGTCTTACTTGCTAATGTCATGCCATTCTTTTCTAAAATGAACATTGTCCATTTGTCCCAGCCTATGAACATCACCATAGGTGAGAGGGCATAGAATTTGGGTGTGGTATAATGGGGTAAAACAATAGCATCAACAAACAACAAAAGGTGCACATTAGTTCTAGAATCAAAAGATTTGGGTTCAAGTCTTGTCTGTGTTACTTAGAGGCTGTACAACTTTGGACAAATCACTTCTCTCTGAGTTTTGGGATCTTTCTCTTTAAAATGGAAATAGATACTTGTACAATGAACCAAGTTATTTTTAGGATATGATTTGATAAGATATGAGATTTTTTTTTTGTTCACTTGTATCTGACTCTTTGTGACCCCATTCAGTGGTAAAGATTATTGGAGTAGTTTTGCATTTCCTTCTACACCTCATTTTTTACAGATGAAGATCTGAGGCAAACAGAGTTAAGTGATTTGCCAAGTGACTGAGGAAATATTTGAACTCAGGAAAATGAGTCTTCTTGATTCCTGATTCCCAGTAGTCTATCTACTGTGCCATCTAGGTATCCCCTTCCTCCCCCCACCAAAGATACAAGAAACTCTATATTAATGTGAATTGCTGTTAAGATGGAATAGTGTGGATCTTTCTCTCACTACAACTCAGTACCCCCTCATTAAGCACCTTGAATACAAGGGATATTTTTTTCTGTATCTCTACAGCCTAGCACACAGTAGGTGCTCAATAAATGCTTTTAAAATTGAATTGAGTATCTGCTCCAGGTGATCCTTTGTGTCTTAGAAGAAAATTACAGGCTTTTCTTGAGTCTGCAGCTGTCAACCATTTCCCAAAGTGTTTACTAAAAACAGCAGGCAGTGCTGTAAGCTGACTTCCACATACTCACCCTGCTTATGCAGCACACTTCACACATTCCCCACTCAGTTAGTTAGAAGCCTATTGTGGATTAGCCTGTCAGAATAGGAAGCCCTGTGAAATGTCTCTTTCTGGAGAATAGAGCACTGAATTTATGCTACCACAAGGAGGAAATTTAGGCTACCTTTGACTGAAGAGTCCTTTGATTCAGTGACACTGGCCTGGCTGTGCCACCTTTCAGGTCAGGGCATTTTCATATATGGGACTTTCTCCCTCTTCTGTTCCTACTACTGACCTCAGGGACTTCCTCTGAGTCTCAACTAATATTCCCCCTTCTACAGGAAGCCTTCCCTAACCCATCTTAATTCTGGTGCTTTCCCTTTTATAGTAATGTCCTATTTATCCAGTACATATCTTGCTTTGTATATATTTGTTTACACCTTGTCTCCCCCATTTGACTGTAAGCTCCTTGACGGCAGAGACTGTCCTTTGTCTCTTTCTGTATCTACAGGGTTTAGCATAGTGTTTGGTACATAGTAGGGGTTTAATAAATATTCGCTGGTTGATATCCTCTACAAATGTGTTTTTTATTGTTAATTTTCTTGCTGTTCTGGGCCAGTTATTTCATCTGTGTAGGACACACCCTGTCTGGAAAAATTAGTCTATCAATGCAGATTAGCAAATTATTTGCAATTTATATAGCAAAGTGCCTGGGGTACTAAGAGGTGAAATGATTTCCCAGTGATCATGCAGTCATTTTATGTGACAGTCAGACACAGGACTTGAACCCTAATCTTCCAGACTCCTAGGCTGGCCTTCTATCCACCATCACCCCATTGCCTCTCTTTTCTTGCTTAACTCTCCTTTTGAGGGAGCTGCCCAGATGAGACCAAAGCTACAGCACCTCAAACTCAATCCATTTACACTGATGTTTACAAACATTGCCAAAGTGACATTACTGCCATTTACTAAGCATTTGAATGTTGGCTCCATAATTTAATAATGTATTTCGAGTAATGTATTTTAAATGAGATTCAGAGTCCAGAAGTGCTAGACCCCATATTTTCTTATTCAAACACCTCAAATACATTTATTTATTTTCTCATGTTTATCTCTTTTCCAGGAACTTGTTCATGTTGACTTAAGAAATTGAAAACCTTGAGAGGTTTTCTAATGAATAGAATGAATTTTGCTCTTGTGCACAGCAGACTTCCTCCCCTAACTAGCATAGATAACCTAGGGACTGCCTTTAGTAAAAATTTCTTTTATTTCTTTTTAAATATTAGTGTTTGTCTCTATGAAATTCCACATTTCTGTGTTTAAGGAATGTTCTCATTAGTTTTTCCCAAGACCCTGATGAGGCAAGTTACTAGTATGAATGCAATTTCAAACCTTAGTCACTTAGAATTGTTCTAAGACTTTTGCAACAACCTATATTCCTATTTGAAAATAGTTTTAGAAAGTGACTTTCAGAGGATTGCTCACCTAGCCAGTAACTTTCTTCCAGGCTACTTATTTTTCTAGTAGACTAGGCAAACAAAAGAGCACCTGACTTAATGCCTAAGGCTTTTTAAAAAAATGAACTGAGACCTAAAATATAGAATAAATTTGTTTTCTCTCTCTGTTGCTTTAGGAGTAGGGGAAGCTATGACCTGTAGAGTACCTCAGAGCATGTTTGATTCAGATACAGCATCTTAGCTGGGGCTGTCACTTATTAGTTGCCTCACCTTAGTAGAGTTATTTAAACTCTTAGGATCTCAGTTTCTTCATCTGTAAAATGTTGAGGTTGGAGTAGATGATCATTAAGAATCCATACAGCCCTAACAATCTGAGGTTCAATGATGATATAAAGGTATTTGTACAACACAGGCAAGATTTGAAAATCACACCCTCTTTCCCTCCACTGTAGGCTTTGTCAGCCACAACGATAGATAGCACATGCAACTTGACTTGTCAAAAAATAATTACTTATGGGCCGCAGAGAATAGGATTTTCTATCTTTAAAAATATATGCTTTTATAAAAAGTGACATTGACAAATGCCCCTTTTGAATTTTTCTCTTCCATTTTCATTTGTACCCCAGTAGAATTTAAGCTTTGTGAGAGCAGGGACTGCTTCATTTTTGCCTTTTGATCCTTAACACTCAGCACTGCTCCTGGCATATACTACTTACATAATTAATTGTTTAGTGAGTTAAATTGAGTGGGCTGTCTATCTTACCTATCTTTATTCCCATCTCTGCCTAGAGGCAGAAGCATATTAGCAGACATGGGGAGAACTGATATACATCTTAGGCAGTGGTGAAAGTTTGGTGAAGAGTCTTGTGATTTTCAAGCTGTCTATGGGGGTGGGAGAGTGCTATGCTGACTCAGCATTTTGGACAGGCCCAAAGCAATCAAATTCTAAGCAAAGCAGTCAGATATGGTTTAATTCTCAGGACACCCAAAAGGGAGCCTCAGACTGAGCTGAAAGCCTCCGGTTTAAAATTAGGTGGGTTTTACCTAAAAAGCTGTTACCCCAAACAGTTAAGCTTAGGTTTTATCCTTACAATCTTTCTTTTATTCCCATCCTGCTTTTCCATCATTCCCCCGCTCTATTCCTGCTGCTCTTGCAAAGCTACCATGGGTAAAATACCATACCACTCTTTCATTCTAAAGGGAAGCAATTGAAAGCATTTCTCTGGTAATTTAAGCACACAGCAGCTACCTTTGCAAATGTCTGGCTGCTAAATTATCCCCTTGGCTACCCGTTTGGAGGAAGGGGAAAAAAAAAAACCACACTGGAAGAAAGAAAGCTTAGCAAAAAAAAAATAGTGGATATTCCTTACTTTTAGCCAATTTTCCATCTCTTAAAAATGCTCCCCTTCATTCCTTTTCTATTCCATCCTACCTAGACACAAAGCTTCCCATTATTTATTCTCTGACCAAGATACAGTTATATATGCTACTGCTATTCCCAGATAAAGTTCATAATCCTACCTCCCAGTTTTTCATGTAGTAACTGAGGGGTTCCTGGGGTAGCACGTTCTGATACTCTCTTTTACTGTTCTAAATGCTACAAGTGCTTGTCATAAACCACCTCCTTAATTATGCAGAAGTGGAGCTGAATGGTTAGTTAGCGGCACTGTTGCAATTACAGCGGTTTTTCAGGTCTGCCGCTGTTTTATGTGACATTGCTTTCTAAGTTGCTGATTAAGATGATGTACTGGGGGTGGAGCCATTCTACCCACTATGAGATGGTTGGCATTGAAAGCTAGTTTAATGAATCTTGGGGTAATTTTTTATGACCTAGAAGCAGTTATGGAGGGGAAACTGAGGAGGGAGGGCAAGGAAGTGTCCATTCATTTCTTGCTTTTTGTAGGAAGCCTTGATAAACAGTTGGTCTTGCCCTGTCCAACTAGACAGAATGCTGAAGTTGTTAGAGAGGCAACAACAATAATAATTTGGAAGAAGCCCAGAGTTAAACTGTAACTAATTTCATTCCTTTTAGCATCTCCTTCATAAATGAAATTAGCAGAGAAGCTGTGACTTTGAACTTATTATGTATCACAACATTTTTTGATGTAATTGGTGCATGAAATGTTCTTAAATGCCTTTTTAAACTGATACAGAATTATGATGGGGGTGGCAAGGCAGGGCATTTATTTATATATTTAGAGTTCAGAGGAGAGAGAAGACTCTTGAGCTGAATAAATATTGTAAGCCCTAACTACCAGATGCGATGGAGAGCTTGGCTTATCCAGCCTACCAGCTCAGCTCCCTCAGGGGATCCCCTTCACTGCCCTTTACTAGTTAAGAGACAGAAAATTTAGCAGCACTGCACAAGCTCTCTCATAATTGATACTAAAGAACTCTACAGTTTCCCTTTAAAATGTTGATTGTAGCTACAGGGGATGTGCTTTTATGTTAAAGTCTAAAGAGTTTTCATTTTAAAGAACAGGGATTTGTTGAAGTTGTGGGCGTGTTTGTGCATGCCACCTGAGAACTATTTGGTTTTTACTGCTATTTTGCTTTAAAGGCAGCAGATCTTTTTTTGGAGGGGGAGGGAGGAAAATAGTCTCATAGCTCTAGTACAGACTCTTCTCTTCCTATGAACAGGTACATAGTTTAGAAGGTAACAGTGCAGTATAGCCTTACTCTCCCATAACTTTGTAAATATACCCATTGTCCTTTCTGCTGTCACTGGCACCACCCTGGGTAGTTCTATATCTAATTTTGTTCTCTACATTTTGATAATAATAAAGAAGAAGGATCTAGGAAAATAAAATAACGTCTGAAATTATGAAAATGAGCCCTAAAGGGAGAACTTAAAAGTATTGAGACTGTTAACCTTAAGAAAAGTTGACTAAGGCTAGTTAGTTTTTTGTGCCCCCTCCCCAGACTGGCTCCATGTTTTAATTGTTAATGTTTTTTGTTTATTTGTTAAGAAGAGATTCTTAACTTTTGCATGAGATGTGGAACTCTTTGGTAGATTGATGAAGTCCTACGGACCCCTTCTCAGAATAATGTTTGTTGTTGTCATTGCTGCTGTTGTTGTCATTTAGTGGTATCTGACTCTTTGTGAACACATTTAGGGTTTTCTTGGCAAAGATACTGCAGTGGTTTGCCATTTCCTTTTCCAGTGCATTTTATAGATTAGGAAACCGAGGTAAACAGGGTTGAGTGACTCATTTTAGTTGTAGAAAATATAGTACAAAATATTACAAAAATGATATTAGAATACAGTTATAAAAACAAAACAAAAAACTTAATATTTTGACTCCAGATTAAGAATATCTGGTATATGGAATTCCTAGCAAGGAAACTCATCCTACTAGTATATAGATAGGTACTTCTATTATTTTCATATTAAATTTAAACATTACATATTTATGTATCTATATATTATATAGAAACTAATTAATATTAACAAAATTACAATATAATACAAAAACTTTACAGTAAAGAGTTAACTTAATACCCTTTAAAAATGATGTTCATATATACTTCTATATGTTGTTACTTAACCACTAAGCAACCCTCTCCCTTCCTCTTAATTTATCCAAATCTTCCTTTTACTGAAAGCTCAACACGAGTTCTACCACCTCTTTGGGATATTACCAGACTACCCCAAGAAAGTGCCCATTTTTCAATTCAATTCAGGTTAGCAAGCACTACTAAATGCCAACTATGAACCAGGCAGTATGCTGGGGGATGAGCTTACACAAAACAAGCAAAACAAATATCCCTAATCACAAAGATCTTAGATTTTGTTGAGAGGAGGGAGAAACCTTTTCCTCATTTATTAAATCATTCATTCATTCATTCATTCATTCATTCATTCATTCAGTAATAATTTATTAAGAACATAGTAGTACTAGCTCTGGGGATACAAAGACAAAAATGCAAGAAGTCCCTGGCCTCAAGGATATTATATTCTTTTGAGGGACGCCTCCAGTAATAGAATCATATATTGTTAGAACTTGAAGGGACCTCATCTTAAATTATACGGATGAAAAACTCAAGCACAAAGAAATAATATCACTTTGCTCAAGGTCAATAACATTCTAAGTGGAGTCTCTGGGACTGGAATCAAAGTTTTCTTGATTCCGAGTCTCTGGCTCTTTCAGCTGGATCACATAGAGCAATTATTCTTTCGGTCCATCACCAACACCCCCTTCTTTTGGCTATATTCACCACCTATCTTGAACTAGTCAGCTAGTTCAAAAATGTAATTGCTGCTGTCCTAAAATGCCTCCTTCCCATTCCCTTTTGCCATTCCTGTTTTGCCAAATCTGAAAGCTTGAGATACCCCTGACTGTTTTATTTCTCTACTACCAGGCTGCCAGATTATGTTGGAGAAAAGAGCAGAAGCATACTGATTGTAACCATTAGAAACTCATACTCACTAACCTCAGCTGGGCCCCTGATGTTACTTGGCAGTCATTGTATATTTTTCTCCACAGCCCTCTTACAAACTCTGCCCACTCTCCTCAAAACTCTCATCTCATCCTCTACCTCTCTTACTCTGAGCATATAGGAGGAAAATGACCATAGTTTTGTCCCCCAAGAACCCTTCTCTCTACCTCAAAATTTTCTATACTTATCCCTTGTTTTGGAGATTTTGTGCATATATACACACATACATATATACTCACATACCTGTATGTATATGTATGCACGTACATTTGTGTATATGTACATATATAGTTATACACATATACATGTGTGTATATGTGTATGTGCATCTCATTTATGTATATATACACAAATAATATATTATACTATATATTATATGGAGTCATATATGTAGAATTAGAAAGAACATGAGAATGTCATCTAATCCAACACTTTCATTTTACTGTGGAAAAGGAAGCACTGATGTGAAATTGCTTGCCCAAGGACATATAGGCAGTAAGTGGTAGAGTCTGTATTCAAAAGCAAGAACTCAACTACAAAGTCAAAATTCTTTTCCTTAAAAAGTAGTGTCCTTCCACTTTTGTGAGGCTGATTTCTCTACCTGCATCTTATTCTCTCCTGCTTCCTGGACTTGGTTCTATTTTTAGACTTTGCCAAATCTCTCCTGTCCTCAAAAATCAAACAAACTATCCTTTCCTTATGTCCCTGGCATTCCCTCAAACTACTAACTTCTCTTCAACTTTCCCTTCCAAATTTCTTCCTTCTTAACTGTGTCTTATAAATGATTTTAAAACCAATACTCTAACAAATTTCTTGAAAGAGTAGTTTATACATCTTCAACATCCTCAGGATCTGGCTTCTATCTTTGCCATTTTACAAAAACTGCTCTCATGAAGAAGAACAAGGATCTCCTAATTCCTAAATCTTAACAGCCTTGGTTGACATCTTCTCAGGTTGTCATCTTGGTTTTCTTGGTGGTGATCTTCTCAAACTTCTCTGTAGCATATGACCCACTGAACATGCCCACCTTGGAGCTATCTCCTCCAATAATTTCTACAGAAGTACACAATCCTGCTTCTCTAATTAATAGTCTCAGGATTTCCTTCCTGCTTCCTCTTCTCCCACTTCCACCTCCTATTTGTAAGGTTCTGTCCTCTTAATACACTCTGCATTTTCTTGGTCTAACCTCTTCCTGATACTTCAGTCATAGCCTGTGTCTAGGTGACTCCTAAATCTCTCTCAAACCCCAACTTTTTTCTTGAGTTTTAGTCCCATATGTTCATCTTAATGGTAAATGTCTCTTCCTGGGTACAGTTTGCACATTTTAATCTCAGTATTGCCCCCAAAAGAATTTACCATCTAAATTCACTTCAAAATATCCACCCACTTAATTTCTTTATTAATGATAAAAGTTCTATCAAGTCACTCAAGCTTAGAATATCAGAATCATTTTTGAGTCATCCCTATCATTATACCCCAGATCATGATCTCCAGGTAATTCCAACTATGAAAATGCTTCCCCAATGTATCCTCTCCATCCTGATGTTTACTGCTATTACCTTAGTTCTAACCTTTATTGCATAATGTTTGAGCTATCAAAAAGATTGACCCTAGAGTAAACCATATTGTTTGTCTAATTTAAAATCTCTAATGGTCCTTCTTTGTCTACAGGATAAAGTACAGATTTCTTCATCCAGTAATCAGAGGCTCTATCCTATGCCCCTAACCCTTCTTTTCCTTTATTCCCCTACACAAGGTCATAGACGTTATAGTTGTAAAAGAATGTAGGAGAGATCTAGCCAAGTCCATTCTACAGATGAGAAATCTGAGGGTTAGAAAGATGAATTTGCTTAACAGAAGTCACACAATACTAAGTTGCAAGACTAGAATTTGAAGATAGGTCTTCTGACTCTACATCTAGCCCTGCACTATAATATCTTGTTTTCTTGTTGTTCAGTCTTTTTTCAGTCATGTCTGATACTTTGTGACCCCACTTTGGAAAGATATTGGAGTGGTTTGCCATTTCCTTCTCCAACTCATTTTACAGATGAGGTAACTGAGGCAAACAGGGCTGAGTGACTTGTGCAGGGTCACACAGCTAGCAGTGTCTGAGGCCAGATTTGAATTTAGAAGATCAGTCTTCTTGCCTTCTTTACCACCTAGCTTGAATCCTATTCTTTATGCAAAATAGACAACCCACCATTCCTTAAATGGAACAAGCTTTCCCAAATCTGTGTCTTTGCTCATTCTGTTCCCTTTGTGTAGTATGTCTTCCCCCACATCTCCATATCCAAAAATTCTACTGTTCCTTTGAAGTTTATAGCATAACGTCAACTGACATGGTAAAAGACAAACAACCAACACCTTTGTTGTGATTTAGAATACAAGTCAATTAAAATGTATTCCCTTATTAAGTTATAAATCTAGGCAGATATCAGCAAGTGTATCTCTATGGTTCGATGGGGGATTCCTAAAATGAACTATTTCCCACATGTACTTATAGTATATATATATATATATATATATATATATAAAACACATAGTGGTGCCAATTTCTTAACTTGTTAACCATTGGACTTTGTGACAATTTGATATGTTTTGGGGGAGTGGGCACATAGATTTTCTAATATGATATTCTAACCTTGGCCTCAGAAAGGGCAAGGGAAGGGAATCAGAATTTATTATGCACCTACTATATGCCAAGTGCTTTGCACTTGAGAAGTATGATCTCATTTCACCTTGGGGTCTGAGATAGTACAGATTTTAATTTCTCATTTTTTGAAATTTGGTTCACCTTACACAAAAAACTGGGGTAAAGGAAGGCAAAACATAGGCAATCGATGCAAATGTCCATTTAATACTAAAAAAGGCTTATTCTAAAATACCATTACTTGTGTCAAAAAGGAATAATACAGTCTCTACTACTGAACCATCATGAAGTTTTCCTTCATCTATCTTCTCCCACTAGTGAGAAATAACTTCCTCCTTCTCCTTCAAAATCTCTTAGCACTTTTTTTGTATACTTGAGTGTATTTATAATTTCTATAAGACATTGTAGTTATTTCTGCATATGATTTATATCTAGTACTATATTGTAATTTCCTTGGGGGCAGGGATGTGTCTTCTTCCTTTTTATATGTATTAGCACAGTGATTTATACATAATAGATATAAAAATGCTTATTGAATGAATGCTTAATGTTTTTGTTTCATGGACCCCTTTGGGAGTCTGGAGTCTCATGAAATATATTAACCGCTCCTTAGAATAATATTTTTAAATAGATAAAATAAGTTGCATTGCAAAAGAAACTCATTATATGGAAATACAGTTAGAAAAAAAATTAAACTAAACAAGTTAATGGTTCTTAGGTTAAGAACCCTTTATCTACTGAGGCAGCCCAAAAGATTTCTCTGTTTTAGTGGATGATCTTAAAAGAATTTTTGCAATTAGCAAATTCATCAATCTAAGGCCAACCTGATATTTAGCTTATCCAGACTAGTCTGGTTCTCAGACACCAGATATACATCATTGGGCTATAACTCAAAGCTTTTGCATTTTGGTAAAACCTGCCAGGCCCTGAAGTCAGCCAGTTTAATCTTTAAGGACCCAGCATGACCTCCAAGTCACTGTCAGACATCTGAATGGCACTTAAGTGGCAAACTGATGAGTAAATGGGAAAATTGGATCAGGGATGTAGACTGAATCTCTGAGGTATAAACTATGCATAATGTGGACATTTTTTTCTCCAGGAATATATAGGTTTCTGATATGCTTTTCCAAAGACAAAGGCCACTCTGATTACATTTTATTGTACTCTATAAAACAGATGCTTTATTCAGTGAATAAAATTGCATCCACTAGAGAAAAGGATGTCTAATTGGATCACCTGGGTTCTACCCCCCTGCCAACTCAGAAGGAACAATTGCAACACTAAATTGTGGGTACCTTTGTTGTTTTCATTCCCATATATTTTTCCAATAATCTGAGAGCTATATATATAATGACTATTCCAGTTATTATCTGTCAGTCCTGGCTTTTGCATCTATTGTTTGGCTGGGTAATGTGACAATTTCTTATGGTACTATTGAAATGATCCATCCTTATCATGAATTCCCATTCCCCCATTTTTTTCTATTGCCCTTAAATCCTTCCTTTTCTCTGTGGCCCTAGCTATATCCTTTAAGCCCTTCTGAAGAGCACACTGCGATTACAAATGCATTTTGCTTTTTTTTTTAAATTCAATGTGTGTTTAGAATGACCTTTATCTCCCTTGTATTTCTGCATCTTCTCTTATATCAGCCTTATTTCCTAGATTTTAATTTGCTTGATCTAAGCTTATCGGAGGCCATATGGGGTAAGAACATTGCACCAAATAAGATTCAGGAGAACTTGGCTCTAGTCTCAGCTCTACTGTTA
Source organism: Petaurus breviceps papuanus (assembly GCF_028583685.1). Classification (NCBI taxonomy): domain Eukaryota; kingdom Metazoa; phylum Chordata; class Mammalia; order Diprotodontia; family Petauridae; genus Petaurus; species Petaurus breviceps. Next base: position 38,753,756 of record NW_027185809.1, read on the forward strand.
ACAGCTGTATTACCTTGGAGAACTTACTCTTTGGGCCTCAGTTTCCTAATTTATAAAATGAGGGGGCTTAAGTAGGTTTAAATATTCCAGTAAATGCTTGACAAAAAAAGATTTCATTCAGCCTGTGTTAGAAGGCTGAAAATGAAACAAATAAAATATATTCAAGTGAAAGTATAACTATATACAATTCATAAAAAAGATAGGAATAACCAGTTACATCTTTGAAAACTTCTTAACAATTAGAGTAATCCAAAAGTAAAATGGTAATTTTAAAAATTTAAAATAAAAAAAAATTAAATTTAAAAAGGTAATGGGCTTCTTCTCACTGGATGTCTTCAATCAAATGATGGATGACCATTTGTGGAGTATAATGTAAAAGGAATCCTAATTCAGGAATGAGTTAGAATGGTCGTTTCCAACTCTAAGATTCTATGATTCTGTGATGATGTGGCCTCTTAGGTTCCTCCTAGTATAAAATATTATGGTGTTATGATAAACTTTTCCACTAGGTAACACAACTTACTTTAAGAAGGGACTATGGGGGAGTAGGAAAGGCATTAGATTAGGATTCAGGAAATCTAGAGATTCTAGTCTTGCCTCTTCCAATAATTAGCTCTATGAACTTGCAAAAGTCATTTATTTTATATGAGCCTGAGTTTATTTCATCCATAGTAATCTCTGCCCTGCACATTTTACAGAAGTGACAATGAAAAAACCTGTAAAAGTGCTTTTAAAAAATGTGGAAAGATATGCAAATATAAGGTATGGTTATTATCATTGTAATTATTATTATTATTCTTATCTTTATCATTATTGGTATCTTTAGCATCATTATTTAGGAGCAGACTTATAATATTATTGGTATAGAAAACTCTCAGAGTTCCCAAACAGGTCATTTTTTGACCAATCAATAAACATTTATTAAGTGCCTACATGATGGGCTCTGTGCTAAGTGCTGGGAATTCAAAAAGAAGCTAAAGATAACCCCTGCCCTCAAGGAGTTTACTAATGGTAGAGATGGCATGTAAACAAATACAGACAAAAGAAGATACATAGAGAATCAATTGAAAATAATTAAAAGAGGGAAAGCACTGGAATTAAGAGAGGTTAAGAAGGCTTCCTGAAGAGTATAGAATTTTAGATGGGACTTTAAGGAAGCCAGGGAAGTCAGTAGGAAGAACAGAGGAGTTAGAGCATTCCATGTAGGTGGGACAGAGAGAATGCTCAGAATTGAGAGATAGAGTGCATTATTCATGGAATTGCCATGAGGCCAATGTGATTGTTACATGGCAAGTAGAATGGAATAAAAAGACTGGAAAGGTAGTAGAGGACTAGGCTATGAAGAGCTTTAAATGCCCAACAGAGCATTTTGTATTTGATCCTATGGGCAATAGGGAGCCACTAGAATTTATTGAGTAGGTTTGGTGACATAGTCAGACCTGCACAATCTCTTTAGTGGCTGAATGCAGAATGTATTGGAGTGGGGAAGAGACTTGAAAGAGGCAGACCAGAAATTTATTGCAATAGTCCAGGTATGAGTTGATGAAGGCCTACACTAGGGGGGTGTCAGTGCCAAAGAAGAGAAGGGGACACATTTGAAAAATATTTCAAAGGTGAAACAGACCTTGGCAACAAATTGGAAATGGCAGGGACTGGTGGGAGGAAGATAGATATTGAAGATAACTCCTGGTTTGTGGGTGTGAGGGACTAGGGGATAGTATTGCTTTTCATGGTAATAGGGGAATTGGTAGTGGTAGAACAGGAGTTAGGTGAAAAAGAATGAGTTCCATTTTGGACATATTGAGTTCAAGATGTCTACTGGACACCCCGTTTGAGATGTGTAAAAGGCAGTTGAAAATATGAGATTGGAGGGCAGCAGACTATCAATGCAGATCAACAACTGTTTACAACCTTAGAATCTAGAAAGATGCAGAGGCACTGAAAGGTTATGAGGAAAAAATAAGAGAACCTCATTTGAAACTGGTTACTGATTTCTGAATCAAGACCATCTGCAGGGAGGAAATTAAATATTCTTCATTGATGCTATTTTAAATGTGTTGAATGAAGAGAGTTAATTATACAGCCAAGAACAGTCCTGACTAATGACAAGCTCTGAGTTTAATATCCTAATCTTTGTTGGAATCATTAAGGTTAGTTGCACCAGTCACATTGTCTGACTGTATTGGAGATTCTTAACCAACCAGATCAGAATGGCAGTGAATTACAGAATGGAGAGGTGTCTCCAAAAGTGACAGTACAGGAGGAAAAATATACAGAACACATTTTCTCAGTGTTTCTTCCCACTGGGATGAAAACACAAACAAACAAAAAAAAACAAATGAGTCTTATTGTATAAAGAAACTCCATTTCTTAAAAATGAACTTGCTTTCAACTCAAAGATAGAAAGCATGTTGCTATATTTTTTCTCTCAAGAGTTTACATAGCCCAGTTCTTTAGACTTATGTGAAATATTTAAGCTAACTTCTCTGTAAGTATTTTAGTGAGAAGTGCTGGCAATATAGAAGATATGTGGTAGCTTGTGTTACATAGAATTCAGAAGGGGATTGAACATATACATATATAATGGATCTACTGGAGGACCCAAGAGATCAACATTCTGAGAGAAGTGTTTCCTTGAGTCTGAGTTTACCCTCTGTCATGTGATTTTGAGCAAATCAGTTACCTTTCCAGTCATTCATGTTCCCTCTTTTAAATAGCTCGACTGACCTCTGCATGCTCCACTGGATATTGTGTGACTGATCTCCTATTTAAGGTGTGCAGATAATGCTATTCTTTCCTCCCAGCTCTGAGGGAATTACCAATGTACTCTCTCATAAGCCTCAGAGGTAGAAAACAACAATAACAACAATTCTTAAACTCTCTTTTCTCCTATGGCTTGCTTCTCCAGAGTAGTCAGGTTAATGCCTGGTTGCCCAATTGTCTGTGAGAGCAATCAAGGAAGCCCATGGGTATCTGTGTTTGCAAAAGTGCATGTGTGTGTGTGTGTGTGTGTGTGTGTGTGTGTGTGTGTGTGTGTGTTTCTGTTTTGTGAAATGGGCTATCTGACCATGGGAGAATGACATATCGATGTTTCTGCTACATTGAACTCTGATCAGGCAAAAATAATAATTAATAATATATATTTACAAAGTGCTTTAAGGTTTGCAGAGCAATTTTCATACATCATCACATTTAATATTCATAGCAACCCCATTTGGTAAGTTCTACAGGTATTATCATCCCCATTTCACAGAGAGGAAAGAAGAGATTAGAAATTGTTACTGGCTAGGATCATATAACTAGCAAGTTTCTGAAACGGAATTTGAAACTGGGGATTCCTGGCTCCAAGTTCAGTACATTACCACTGTGCACACTGTTCTATGGAAATGAAGAATACAAGGTACAAGTCACTTTTTGTCAGTTAGCGTCCATTTGGGGTGAAGTAAACAAGGATGTCCTTTGGGGGGTTGTGACAACCTTTAGGGAAGAAATTCAGGTTATAGCTGCTAGAGGTGGGAAAGTAGCATAAACCAAAAATTTGGCATTATTCATTTCAAGCTATTTGCCTAGATTTTACCAGTGATTTTCTCTCTGTTATATATATGAGGTGATGGTCAGAAGAGTGAACTTTTTTGCTAGATAAATTCAGTTTAAATATTTTTCATATGTTTGTTCCTTTCAAACATTATATATAATTTTCCTCTGAATTCTTATGTTCAAATAAAACGTCAGAGATGACTCTCTTTTTTTTCTTTGTATTTATTAATTAATTGGCATGTTTCTTTTGTAGTTAAGGGAAAATTTTCATTCCTTATTCATCATTTAAAATAAAAATATGTTGCTCAGTATTTGTGTCTTATTAGACAGAACAGGGAGAAAAAGAGCCCCAACATAAGCTAGGGAGGCTGATATCAGAAAGGATGGTTCCTAAGCCCTTTAGGACAGTAAAGTTAATGAGGTGAGAACCCCGCCATCACAGAGGGCTCTCTTGGGGATAGTATGCAGAGACCAGGAGTTACTGGAGTTGCAGTGCAGTAGACCAAGGTTACCTTCACATTCAAAGCTTTCTTCCTGCCCTCTTTTATCTGCAGTAGTTATGAGGATTTTCAGGTAACTGTTCAGCAAATGGGCTGGAGGAAATAAGTGGCAATTTAAACATATACTGTTTGGGGTCATCTAAGTATAGGGTTTCACTGTTCTCATCTGTGGAGCTGCTCAGAAGCAAAGACCACACAGGAGAAAGAGTTACCCTGAATATTTTCCCTGTGGATATGATCTGTTCACTTATGCCTGTAGCAAATCTATACGGTGTAGCCATTTAAAACAGTCATATCTAGGCAGGGGCATGGGAAGTGATGTCCGTGAGGATGCCGTGTGACCTATATTGAAGAAAATAATTTTTTCCCTTTCATTGTTAGGTTGAACAAATTGTAATTTTCTTATAATGAGTACCTGTGATAAGAAATAGGATCAGTATAGACTACCTCATAGTGATTTAGCTTAATTCAGTTCAACAGAACACGAGGAATAATTCTTGGCTACCACGAGCTTGCATTCTATTAGGAGAGAATTCATTTAGAATATATACACATATAAATACAAAGTAATTTGAGGAAGGAGAAAGCTGGAGTTGGGGGAAACAACAAAGGCTTCATAGATTAAATAGTAAATTATTTGAGACTTGACAGAAAATAGGTATTCTGAGAGCCAGAGATGCAGAGAGAGTGCTATACAGGCATGTACAGCTTTAGCAAATTCACAGAGTAGCAGATATAATGCTATTTTGGAGGAACACCTAATATTCCAGTTTGGCTAGTCCATAGAGTACATGAAGGGGCGTAATGTAAAATAAAGCTATTAAATATTTTCTTAATGAAAAAGAGACAGACACACAGAAAGAGACAGAGAGAGACAGGGAGACAGAGACAAAGAAACAGAGAAAGACAGCATTACATGTAATTCAAATATTTTGACTCTGTTTTTCTTGGAGTGGATATATAAATGTTTTTATTAAATATTTTTGGGGATTTTTGTGGCTAAAAATATCATTAGCCTGATACCTACAAACATAAAATAAGTGCATTTTAGGGTAAATAGTGAATTATTTTTCATTGTTATTCTGAAGGAACTGCCCTAACCTTCTATGATCATCATCTAATTAGGTTGCCTTAATCACAGACCATAGGTCTCTAGTTTAAAGCTTTGTATTCTGACTTAAAAATAAGAACCAAAGGAAGTGTTTGATTTCAGGCAAAGAAGATTCCTCTTGCTTTTCCCTTGAAGCAGTCCAGGTTTTTGTCCCATCTCTGGGATCAAACACTAAGCTAGCCGTCTTGTTTTTTGTTCTCAGATTGAGATCGTAGGCTCCCGGGGCAAGGAGAGAGCTAGAAGTACACTTCCTACCTCCAATGTTAGTTCCTCAAATCTGCCAGTTTTCTCAGTTCTATCAAAAGCTTCCTTAAATGTATGTCCCAGTGGTGATATAAGTAATACTTCCTTGACTCTTATAATTTGGGGAAGGTAAGGCTGAGCTTCTCTTGTCCCCACATGGCCACCTGATTTGCCAGACATGAAATTTTTTTTACAAGTACACTAAGGAGAAAAGAACTCAAAGTGTTGTCCACAATCAAAGACTGGGTGTTACTGATTAAAATATTTTTTATCTGTTTGACATTTGACAGAGAGACAGAGATGAAATCTGAAACTAATTTAAGCATTTATGAATGTTTTCTTTCCTACTGCCAGATTTAGCATGTATATTAGATGTAGGAAAATTGGAAACATATCCAGATAGAATGGGTAAATTGAATTAGCACTACTTGTGTTATGTCGTATTGTTTCTATAATTATTTGTTAAGGCATAGAACATGTAGGAAATATCTCATTTCAAGCAAACATGTTCTTTCTGAAAGGCAGATTTGTAGAAAGAATAATATTTATAGCAATGCCTTCAAGCAGAAACTGCTATGGAATAATAGTTAAATTAACCCTTTAGGTCAGGGGCTCTTAACTAAAGGTTCATGTGTCTATCTATCTATCTATCTATCTATCTATCTATCTATCTATCCTCTCTATCTGTATTTCTATTTATCATCCATAAGTCATCTGTCTATAACCATCTCAGTATAATTGCTTTCCTTTTTAATTATTGTGCATTTAAAACTTTATTCTGAGGAGTCCATAAACTTCACTAGATTTCCAGAGAGTTCCATGATAAAAGAAAGATAAAGAGCCCTTGCATTAGAAGATCTTGAATTTGACTTGGATCATGATTTGGGGAGGTTAATGGGAAACTATTATATTGTCCATATAATAGAAGAAGAGACCTATTTGATTCAATATTACTCAGAATCTCTAGGTTCTATTCTGGAGATTATCTAGGATTTCATTTAGTGTGTTTTCAAATGATCCAATATTAGAATTTTTCTGATATCCTTAGGTTCTTTGTTGTTGTTCTGCTGTTTTTCAGTTGTGTCTCGCTTTTATGGCCCCTTCTGTTGTTTTCTTGGCAAAGATACTAGAGTGATCTGCCCTTTCCTTTTCCAGCTCATTTTTACAGATGAGGAAACTAAAGCAGGCAGGTTAAGTGACTTGCCCAGGGTCACACAGCTAGTAAGTGGCTGAGGCTAGATTTGAACTGAGAAAGATAGTCTTTCTGACTTTAGGCTTGGCACTCCATCCACTACACCACCTAGCAGCCCTAAGAGTAGCTTGGCATTTCCTTCTCCAGCTTATTTTACAGAACAGGAAACTGAGGCAAACAGGGCTAAATAACTTGCCCAGGGTTACTCAGCTAGTGAGTGTTTGAGACCAGATTTGAATTTAGGTTTTACTGACTGCAGATCTGGCACTCTGGCTCTATAGTTCTTTGTGAAATTTGTCCTTCAATGACAAAAAGAAAAAAAAAACCCTCCTAATTCAACCACATGCTGATTAAATATATATGTGGAAAATATAACAAACTTATATTGTGCTCAATACATACATGAAACTGTGGTTGCACTGGAGACATAAAGATGGAAAAAACAGAAAAATTTCACTCTCAAGGAGCTAGCAATCAAATTTGGAGTATTTGATATGTATAATACCAGTCATATTTTGATAAATACAAATGAGAGATACTTTCAAAATGTTCTGAAAATTTGAGCAGAGATCACCTTCCAAGATAATGGAGATTTGTGGAAGTCTTCATGGAGGAAAAGTCATATATTCTTGGCTTTAAAGGGAGAATTATCAGTAGACCAAAATGGGAGGAGGAAGGATATGCATTCTAAGCATGAGAAAAGATATGAGGTAAAGATGAGAAGGGGCTAATAAGTAGCAAAGTTTGTCTGGAGCAGGGGGTGCATGAAGGTAAGGAAGATAAGATGAGGCTGGAAAGTAAGTTGACGTCTCATTGTGTAAGACTTAAAATACCAAACTAAAACATTTTTTGTTTTTCTTTTGTTCTGATCTCCAAAGTGAGAATCAGGACACGCTGAGGTACTGAATACCTCTGATTCCAAGCTGTACATGATGAACCAATGAGAGGACAGGAAGATGAGAAACCTACCATTTTTGCAATATCAAGAGTTTATCTCTTACATACCACACATATCATCAATCCCCAATAGTCCGCAATCTACTCCCTCTTTCCCCATTCTAGTCACTAATCTCCTATTTCTTAGCCAAACATTGAAACTTCAGGATAGTGTAACCTGTGACCCACCAACAGGAGCAGTTGTACAGACACTGTTAGGAAAATTCTGCCTCTCTCACTCCCCTATACTTTTTCTTCTACCTTTTCTGTCAATCACTTTGTGGCTGTCACAGATAGACCTCAGATGATAGGCTTTGGTGTGCCTGTAACTAGTAAGAGTTCTACCTACAAATCTTTATTTTAGTTTGAGAATTATCACAGATCTTAATACATTGTTTTTCCCCAAAACCCACCTTCCTTCCAAACTTCCCTCATACTATCAAGGAAACCAATATCTTTCTACTCACCCTCAATCTTGATGTCATCTTTGACATCAAAGTTCACAAAATCAGTTGCCAGATCTTGTCATGTCTGCCTCCACTTCTCTGCCATGTGTCCCCTTCTCTTCAGTTAGTTATCACCTTAGTTCAGGTGCTTAACACCTTTCACTTTGACTCTTACAAGAGCACTAGTTTTATTTGGTTTCTCTGCTTAATGTCTCCCCTCCCCAATTTATCTTTTATATAGTTGCCAAAGTAAAACTTAGACCTGCCATTTTTCTACTCAGAAAATTCAATTGGTTCCCTGTTGACTCTGGGATCAAATTTATTTAGTCTTTGTTGCTGTTGTTCTGTCATGACCCCATTTGAGGGTAATTGTTGTTGCTGTTTGTTTTTTTTAGCAAAAATACTGAAATGGTTCAATGTTTCCTTCTCGAGATGAGGAAACTGAGGCAGATAGTTAAGTGACTTGCCCTGGTTCACACAGCTGATAAGTGTCTGAGGCCAGATTTCAACTTGTGTAGATGACTCTTCCTGACTCCAGACTTAGTACCCTACCCACTGAGGAACTTATTTAATATTTATCTCATTCTTTTTAAATCTTCATTCAAGTTTTATTTTCTATTTACTTATTAGTAGATTGGTTCATGTATATAATTTAGAGATAAATATGCACATCGGAGATGGATACTCAAATATTTTTTTTTTACTGATGGGATTAACAATCAGAAAAAGTTGCATGCCACTGCTATAGATCAATGGAATGTACAATTTTGTTTTTCTTTTTTTCTGTAAAAGTGATGTGATCACAGCAAGGGAGCGATTATTCAGTCATTGATATAAAGAATGGATCAGAGAGGGAGCATGACTAGAGGTTAGAATCCCATTTAAGAGGCTATTACAGTATGTAGTCCATTCAAAGTCTTTTATGATAAGTTATAATTCTTTGTTGTCATTCAGTCACTTTTCAGTTGTGTCCAACTCTTCATGACCCTATTTGGAGTTTTCTTGACAAATTTTCTAGCATTTCCTTCTCCATCTCATTTTACAGATGAGAAACTGAGGCAAACAGGGTTAAGTGATTTGCCCAGAGGCTCTGTCTGAGACTGGATTTGAACTCGGGTCCTTTTGACTCTAGGGCCAGCACTCTGTCCCCTGTGCCACCTAAATGCCCTTAATATAATTCTGCATTTCAAATATTATCTCAAACTACTCCCTTCCCATTATTTTATGCCCTGGACAAACCAGACTGCTCTGTCTTTGAGGCAACTCTGTCCTTAAGGCAGGTACAGTAGAGAGAGTGGCTGGTCTGTAGACAAGAAAACCTGAGTCCAAATTCAGCCTTAGAGAGTCAGTACCTATGTGACCCTGGGCAAATAATAATTTCCATCTGCCCCACTTTTGTCAGTCTCTACTATCTGCTAGCACCTAATTCCCAAGGTTGTTAAGAAGATGAAATGACATAATATTTGTCATTTTTCACCCTTCTTCATCATTTTTGTTGCCAAGTTCTTGAATGCCTTTCCTTCCCTCTTCTCACCTATCAAATTCCTATCAAAAGGACTTTAAATATCATTTCCTCCATTAATTTTCCCTGATTGCCACAGTTGGCAATGACTTTTGCTCCCTCAGAATTCACATAGAACTTTTTCTTAATCCTTTCTATTGTAACCATCCTGTATTGTTTTGTATGAGATATGGTTATGTGTATGTTGTGTTTCCACTAGTACCCCCACTGTAAAGTACTTGAGACTAGAGAACTAATCTTATATCTACTTTGTACCTCACCCATCAACCATCTCTAAAGATGGTTGCTACTTAATAAATATTTGTTGAATTGAAATGTTATAGAATTTCAGAGAAGAGATAGTTCAACTAGGGCAATTTCATGGACCAATGAGATTGGAGCTAACTCTTGTAGAATTGGTGAGATTTTTATTTGTAGGGGGTACTTTTCAGTCCAAAAAACACTAGCCAAACTAGTTCTATTACCCCAAATTCTACTGTGGTGTGACTAATAAGTAAAAAAAAAAAAACCTTGGGAAGCAGTATAAATTTTCTTTCAAATTTAAAATAAAATCCTTGGTAGAATCTCATTATTTTTAAATTTTCTGAGAGAACATTTCTTTCATAAAGCATAAAAAATTTAAATAAAAATAGGGGAAAATAGTACTTAAAGTCTTTGGGGAAAGCATCAACTTTGAATTCTCTCAGAGAAGACCTCATTAAACTGTGTGATAAAGTGATTATTCCGTGTCACTTTCCTAGGTTTTCAGCAATTATCTGGAATGGTTTTTCAGAATGTTGCGACTTCTCTCTTTCCAGTAGCACTTGAACTTCCTTGATTTAGAGATTAAAACTCTGCTAGGAAAAGGTGAGGTACAAAGTGGTGTCAAATCTTGATTCACACATGCTAAAAATTCCACATCAGCTGTGACAAGATTTTGAAAGATGTCGAAGGCATTCTTGAGAATTTTCTCATAAATTAAGAGTGTTCATGACCCAATCTTTTGACAGTACAGTGAAAATGAAATTTTTCTCTCCTTAATTTTTCACACATTTCTGAAAACAATTTGAATGAAACTTTTAATATGAATCTTCTAATTTGACTCCCCTTTTTTCTCTTGGCTGCTTCTTTTTGACATAATCTTTGCACTTACTGGTTCTTCTTAGAGCTTCAAATGGAAAAAATAGTCCATAGGCAGATTTATAGCCAGCTGTCATGGCCAGCTGGAGCATAAGACAGGATAAGACCCTTGTAGGATTGTAGAATGACCAATCTAGGGTGACATTCAACTTTGGACTTGTAATTATTAGTTGACTATCAACAGTCCAAGGGAAGTATACTCTCTTTGTCTAATATTTTGTTACAAGAAAAAGTGCAGAGAGGTGTTTTATTTAATTTGGATAAAGAGTAGATAATAGAAAGCTAGAATTTCTTAAATTAGCTACATTTATTATAGTTAGTACTATCGTTAATCTTCTTAATTTATCACTTGGTGTAGGGCAATTACCCACAATATGGAAATGAGCCAGGGTTATTGTATCACTGGGAGGTGATTATAACTTTCAAGTTAGATTTAAGCCAGTACAGAATTATCTACACCTCTGTGTTATCATTTAATACAATGTTTGGTACATAGCTACCCTCTAAATTCTGTGACATTTCAAAAGATGATGGTTTTACCCTCTTATCAAACTAACTTTAGGTGAAAATACTCCTCTCCTGCTCTACTTTCCTGCTGGGCATGAATAATACTGCTTTTAATTTAATTGAAATGGGTTGATCAATAAGGTCAATTTTTATGGATTTATTCCCATCATTTGATGTGGCAAATCATCAATTATCATTATTTAAATCAACATAGATTACCACGAAAAGAAGGTAAATTGCTTTGTAGATTTCCTAAAGCAGGTCACATATCTAACTTTGTTCCATGCACACAATATTCAATACAATAACTTTCTGCATGTATTGGTCTTTGATTTATTTGCTGTGATTTTTTTTCTTGATATATGGAATGCATCCTTAATTCAGTAAGCATTTATTCAGGTGTTAATGTGAAAGTCACTGGGGGCACAAAGATAGGAATGAAACAGCCCCTTCCCACAAGGACCTTACATTCTACATTCTTAAGTGGTGTATGCTGATACCTATACACCTATCTGAGCATGCTAGAAAGATGAAATATTAGGGAAAATAAATATGGAGCAATCTGTATAAAAAATAGGTTATTGTCGGCAACATTTCTAATCCCTATATATAGGGAGTGAGGAAGAAAGAAGGAAATGCTAGTAACTTTGCATTTGTGGAAAACAGTAGGCATTAATGATCTAGGGATGATACTGAGGTGTTGTAGTAGACCAATGTTCCAGGCCAGTCTGGAGAAGGAAAAGACATGAAACACTTGTGGAACATTTAGCAGCTGACAAAAGGAAGCTTGCTTAGTTATATCTGGAAAAGGACTTTGGAGAATATGACCCCGTTTGAGATGAGTGTCATTTCTCTGCTCCTGTGCTGTCCATGATGGTCCCTCATCAATCAGAAGTCTGAGAAAGATGAACCAGAGAACCAGAATTATTAGTCCTGTGAATCCATGCTTCTTTTACATATATTCTGAGTCACAGAAACTTAGAATCTTAGAATCTTTTAGCTTTGAAAATAATGCATCTCAGCAGATCATTCCCAAAAGTTCATATTCTCACTGGACTTTCTTTGAAAACAACAGTGTGAATTTTTTTTTAACATAGAAGCAGAATCTATATTTGTTTATGGTGGAATATTTTAGTTTTAAAGGAGGCAAATCATTCTCTATCAAAATGGAATTACCTTAATCAGAAAACTATTTTGCCTTTATAAATTTTATAACTTGGAACTGTTGATAACACACAAGTTTAGTTAGGTAGAGATGTGTAGGAAGAAAGGAAGAGAGGAAGGAAGGTAAAGAAAGGAGGGAGAGAGGAACACTTTGCTAAACAGTGAGTGTATACATACATACATATTGTATCTATCCTTGCTTTTATATAGATAAAAAAACAAAAAGCGAGAGATATCAAATGACTTGCCCACTTAACTTGCTGCACAAGTAGCAAGAATCTGATAAGGAATTAATGCCCATGTCATCTTGGTCAAGGGAGCACCTGGGTGGCTCAGTGGATAGAGTCCTGGGCCTGGAGTCAGAAACGCCAGAGTTGAAATCAGGCCTCAGACACTTGCTAGCTGTGTGATCCTAGGCATGTCACTTTACCCCATATGCCTCAGTTTCCTCATCTGTAAAAAGAACTGGAGAAGGAAATGTCAAACCACTCCAGTGTCTGTGCCAAGAAAACCCAAATGGGATCACAAAGAGCTAGATATGACTGAAGCAACAATAATAGCTTCTTGATTAAGTCCAGTACTCTTTTTATTGGCTGTTTTTATCTTGCTGTCTTTTAAAAAATATGCTAGGAAGTATATTCTTTAAGCACTAATTAAATTTAATGTCAAAACATAAGGGAGGAACATACTTACAGTGGGCACTTAGTGTTGATTATCTTCCAAATTCTTCCTTTGGAATTATGAATTGATCATGGATAGTGAAATTTGGGCCTACTTTCATTAAATCTTGAGTAAAGTGCTTCCAGAATTTTAAAACTTTGCAGCTTGCCTTTCCTTGTTCTTTGTGCCACCTCATATGCAGGACTTCATGCTTTTAGTATTCCTGGACTATTCAGTAATAGCCATAGTGGCACCCCAGACAGTCCATTCCCACCTATGCAGTATCATTGGCACAAAACTTTCCTGTAAAATCTTTCCTCTCTGATATATCTAATAAACTAATCTGAGCTGAGCAAAAAGCAGTTAAGGTTTTCATTTGGACTGGGACTTTTTAAAGACCATGTAAGAGCAGAGAGTATGGATCTAATGATAAGAAGCTCTGAAGGGGATGTGGATAGTTATTCATCATTGGGGTACTTTTTAAATAATGTCTCAAATGAAGTACAGCTTAACTCGTGCCCTGTGCACACTGACTTAAGTTTGAAATTTTATTATTTCTAGTTTGAAGATCAATTAGCACACTGACTTAAGTTTGAAATTTTATTATTTCTAGTTTGAAGATCAATTAG
>NW_027185809.1:38767331-38795790 GCF_028583685.1 Petaurus breviceps papuanus
TGACTTAAGTTTGAAATTTTATTATTTCTAGTTTGAAGATCAATTAGTAAGTTAATATGCCAGAGCTAGAATAACCATTTGTAGAGGCAGCCAAGAATGATATGCAAATATTAGCAATCATTCCAGAAAATATTCAAAGGTACACTAGATGAGATATAATACACACATCCTTTGGCTTTGAGTCAACCAGGAACACTCTTATTTTTGAATTCTTTTTTTTTTTTTTTTGCCTTTTGGAGGGCAATTGGGGTTAAGTAACTTGCCCAAGGTTACACGGCTACTTTTTTTTGTGTGTGTGTGGGTGTTAAGTGTCTGAGGCCAGAACCGAACTCGGGTCCTCCTGACTCCAGGGCCGGTGCTTTACTCACTGAGCCACCTAGCCACCCCTATTTTTGAATTCTTAAGACTTTTGTTATTGTAAAAGAAAAGAAAAACCTGACAATATTTGCTGTGAGTATAATTCGTGTACTAGTTCAGGCTTATGTACCTTCACCCTTAATAAGTGAGGACTACTGACTACCTTATAGTCAGCAGTATGAGAAAAGTACAGCCTCCATGAATCTGTATTTTTAATCTGCATTTCTACCTAAGAAGTATCAGATTGCTCCATTCCAATATATGTGTTGTTCTTTATTCCTAAGAGTCTATTTTTTTTTCTTTTTATAGCAACTCCTGGAAGATCTTTCATTTTGTCCATTTGTCTGTTGGCAAGCACCTCCTTTATCAATAATTTCCTTACATTCTTTTCTGTCTTTAGTCAGTAGAAATATGTTCTGTCAGAGTGACCTTTATCTCATAGCTGTTCCCCAAACAGCTCTGGTTTCCATTTTGTGAAATCTCAGCTGTCATGAGGGAGCATTTTGGTCATAGTCTCTGAGCATATAATGGGCAAAACAGATATGTTTTAAGGAGCCTTCTCATATTTCTATATCTCATCTTGTTGGAGTAGATTTTCTATTATAGGTAAAATGTCTTTAAACACACATAGTAGTAGAGTTAAAATTTATAAAATTTTCAGAACCCAAATGAAAATACCATATCCTTATTTTTACAGTATCTTTTTGAAACCCAATGTTCAATTTCAAAAGGGAATTTAGGAGGCAGAAGAAAACTTTAACAATATGCAGCATAAATAATAAAAGTCTCCTTCCAGTAATTTACTTATAAGGAATTTCCTTCAAAGCAAACATTAGAAAAGAAAACACTTTTATATCATATATGTATATATGCATAAGCACATATTACACACACATATTTAAAACCTGCTAATAAATATTATGTTTTTTTAAAAATATCACATCAGTGATATTCACATGGCTGAATTTTCACTAGGGAGAAGAAACTGGAGAAATGATTTAAATAAGTACAAATTTGTTGCAATAGTAGAAGTTTATTTTTATGTTATTTTCTCAATAGATTTTTTATGAACTATGTTTGCTATATGACATACATATAAACTTATTAGGATATACCAAGAAGTTATATCTACTCATTCAGCAAACATGCCTACTTTTCTTCATCTCATGCATTCACAGGATAAGAACAGTTGGCCAAGATGTGAGTGGCAAAAGGCCATTAAAAATCAATCTGCACACTGAGTCTTGACAATGAAAAAGGCAGTATTCTTCAGTGGTTAGAGTGCTGGGCTTGATGTGAGGAAGACCTGAGAATTCAGCTCATATCTCTGATACTTACTAGCTATGTGACCCTAGGAAAACCATTTAAGATCAGGGAACTGGCTTAGTATTTCTTTATTACATTCTGTAGAATGTCATGGAAGCCTGAATAGAGAATTTCTCAGTGGGCATCTGCCATACAGTTGAAATCACAGCTCCTTCCCTGGTTAAGTTGTTCGTGACAGCAATTTGAATACAGTACTCCTAATGTCCTGGTTTGGATATTAATAGTAGATCTGCACGTCATTTTCATCAGGAAATTTTTTTTCATGCTTTCATGCAAGAACTATGCTAGCAGTTGATCTCAAACAGTTTGGTTCTACTTTGTGTAGAGCCAGCTTAAATCACGGAATAGTTTTATTGATTTAAGAAAGACATGTAGGGTCAGTTCATAAAGCTAGATATTAATTTTCTCTGGGGGTACCTTTGTAGGCTCTTTTATGCAAAGAGGGTTTAGTATGCTGTTCTTTTCTTCTGAGAGATTTAGTAGGGTGGCATGTGTATGATATGGCAAAGAGTGAAAAGGTTTGGTTATTTCCCAAAGGAGCAAAGTCATCCTAGTTTTACATTGGTATGGGATTGATTTGGAACCTGTCAGCAAATATTAGCTAAAATGAATCCTTGCTGAGTAAACCATTATACCATTTTCTCATGGAAATCACGGTTAACAATACATTGGCCAATGCAACAAAGTTACTATATAGTGTCTTCTTTGTTCCAGACATTATCATTGGCATTGTGGACACAAAATATAAGTATGTTATACCCCTTGTTTTCTTTTGTTCATGAGACTTGCCGTTCTTCCTGGACTGGTCATCGGAATGACTAATTTTCTCAAGTCAAAGTTTGTGTGAAAGAAACATATATTAGAGTAAGAGGGAGCACATGTGTATGCACACATATATACACACATGGTAGGATTTAGACCTACTGATAACATGGAATATTATTATTTTCTTTCTCTTTCATCCTTTCCTTTTTCTTCCTTTCTTTTCTTTTTTCTTTCTTTTTCCTTTCTTTTCTTCTTCCTTGCTTTTCTTCCTTCCCTTTCTTCCTTCCCTTTACCTCCTTTTCCTTCTTTCCTTTCTTCCTTCTATCTTTCCCTATTTACTTTTTTCATTTTTGTGTCTATAGCACTCAGCACAGTAGCATATATATTGTAAGCACTCCATAAAGGCTGGTTAAATTTTATTGAATGTTAAAGCACAGAATGATACAATAGGTCAATGTGCTTAACAGAGTGCTTGGAACATAATAAGCATTTAATAAATGTTTGATTGATTGATTGAAAAGGAATACAGTATAGAAAGGCAGAACTCAGAAAAAGGCGTTAGAGAAGGGGAGCTTGTCAAGTATGCTGTATATTGATTATCGATCAAGAGCAATCCCATTTTTAATTTCATCAAAAGAACTTAGGAGACCTTAGGGAAGACTGTCCTTGGTAGACCAAACTGAAATGAAATAAATTTGTGACACATAGAATTATCCTAATCTGGGATGAAATATTAAAATTAAAATCAGTTTTCTTTCATACTCTGAAATATGACCAATAAAAGGTAGTTTGCAGGATATGCCCTAGCCCTCTCCCTTTTTCTATTATATCAAAAGGTTTTCTTCATTATGAGAAGAAAGAAAAAATAATCATCTTTGATTTCTTCAAACTCTGCCATTTCAGTACTTCACACTACCTATATTTTCTATGATTTCAGAACATTACAGTGATTCAAAGGTTCAAGATCAATGACATCCCTTCACATTGCATTGTCATATCTCTGCAATAATTTCTAAAGGAATATTTAATGTTTAAAAGCTATTTATAATTTCACTTAACTTAGTAATGCTTGCTGGATATAAAAAAAGGCATTGGTAGGAAAAATCCCTTAGCATATCCATTATTATTTATCTCTTTGTTTATATAGCAGCTCAGCTGAGGTCTTAGTTGATGGTGTCAATCTTTACTCGCCTCCCCAAATTGTGTATCAATAAAGATTCTTGCAACATATATATTTTAGTAAATGATGGCTTTGTATCTAATCCCTACCTGAATATTGCAGTGATATTCAGTGGTGATTGATTCTGAATGTTTTTGTGTGCTTGATCTTTTGGGTAAAACTGTGAATATAGATTTAAAAATGTGAATACCAGAGACAGTTGTGTTAGGTCATTCAACTACATTTTCTATTAAGTTTCTAGAGTCTTTTCATCCATGTTTATATCAGCCTAAATTTTTCTCATCATCATCTTGACTACTTAATAGCAAATGAGTGAAAATGATCCCAAAGTGTATGAATAATAATGATGATTTTATATATAGTAAGACAAAAGTGGCATGGCAAAATAGATTGAGAGCCAGCTATGGAGTCAAGAAGTCTGGCTTCTGATGTACATTGTGTGACTCTGGACAAGTCCTGCACTAACCCCTCAGTTCTCCCAGGAAATTCTTTAAGAATAGAAGTTATGGAGGAGTTGTTGCTATGCATATATCCAAAAGCAAGCATCCAGACCAAAAAGCCAAATTCATCTCTTCATTTTTAAATAGTAATAAAAGAAGTACTTTTATTACAACAAATGGAATAGGAAACTAAAACAAATGTTATTTCCCAATTTTGCTGATGAAGCTTACTCAGAAAATCTAAGTGACTACCACAAGATCCCTCAGACCTATGTTTTGTGACTGAATATCACATCGTTACATGGTTTTTTTAGATGTTAATAAGGAAATTGTAAGATATTTTTTAAAAAGGAAAAGAACTCTCAAAGAAAGAAAAAGTTCGATACAGCCCCAGATCACATATAAGAGATGCTGTAGAAGTAAAAATGACAAGATTTAAGAACTGATTTGATATGTGGCTTTAGGCAATATAAGCAACTGAGACTAATAGCAAGATTAAAAACATAAGGTACCAGAAGAAGGGTGCCCTTGACAGAGATACAGAAGTTGGCTAGAGGAGAGAGTGCTTTGAAGTCAGGAATTAGTTAATGAGTTTTATTTTGGACATTATGAGTTTAAGATGTATCTAGGATTTCAAATTAGAAACATCTAATAGGCAATTGGTCAAGTGGGACTGGAGGTCAAGAGAATTTGCCTGCACAGATCAGTCAGCTAATCAACAAACATGTATTAAGTGCTTATTATGTGCCATTTCTATGTACATTAAGTTCTGAAAGGCAAAAATCATCCTGCCCTAATGGAGCTCATGTGCTTTCATATATCTATATCTGTATTTATACCAATATCTATAACCATCTATATCTATGTCCATCTATCCACACACATATGAATGTATGTATACATACACATATATGTGTATGCACATATGTATGTACATATACATGTGTATGTATATGTCTCAAAGGGACTTAATATAATAAGATACTTAGAAGGTAGAAGGTTATCTTAGAGGGAGAGACACTAACAGCTGAGGGGGTTTGGAAAAACGTGGAGAAAATTATATTTGGATTGAGTCTTGAAGGAAGCTAGGGATTTTAATAGGAAGAGGTGAGTAGGGATCACATTCTAGCCAAGCTGGACAACCAGTACAAAGACAAAGAGAAAAGAGATGGAATATCATGTATGTGGATCATACAATTAATGGAGAAGAGTAAAGTATGAGAAAAGAATGGTAGGAAAGAGCCAGTTTATGAATTTTAAAAGCCAAATAAAGGACTTTATGTTTGATGATGGAAGTAAAAAAAAGAGCTGTTTGAGTTTATTGGGTAGTGAAGGATGAGATGATCAGAACTATGCTTCAGAAAAAACACTTTTCTGGCTAGTTGGAGAATGGCTTCAAGTAAGGACAGACTTAAGGCAAGCATCCATTTAAAAGGCTACTGCAGTAGTCCAGACAAGAGGCAATGAGGGCCTGAACTAGGGTGGTGACTGTTTTAGGAAAGAGGAGACGAAGTCAGAAATGATGCAAACTGACAACTTCTTGGATATATGGAGTAAATAAAGGGAAGAGTTGAATCCATGGGAGCTAATGAGATCAACAAGAGACTGTATATAGAAAAGAATGTATGACCCAGAATAGAGACTTGGGATGTCCCCACAGTTGGGAAAGTGATATGGATAATGAACCAGCAAAAGAGACTGAAAAGAGATGCTTAGAGAAGCGTGGAGAAAACCAGAACAGAGTGGCATCATAAAATCACAAAAAGGATAGAGTTTCCAATAGCTGAGGGGGTCATCATTGGTTTTAGATAGAGCATAGAGATCAAGAGAGAGGATAACTGAAAAAAAAAATCATCACATCTGGAAATTAAAGGATGCTACCTTTGGAGAGAAGTTTGTAATAGAGTGATGAGGTTAGAAGGCAGATTATAAAGGGTTAAGGAATAACTCAGAGAAAGTGTAGGTAACAGGTATGGGCAATTTATTTTAGATCATCTCATATGCAAATACATATGAGTACATTTGCATACATATGAGTCGCCCACAGATGAATGTACAAATATTCTTTTTTTTAGGAAACTCTATTTCATTTAACAAACATTTGTTAAGAGTCAGTTCTATGTCAGCTGTTACTCTAGGTGTCAAGGTTACAAAGACAAAAAACAAAATCGTTCCTCTCTCAAGAGGACTTCATTCTATTGGAGCAAAAGGTCATGTACTCAGATGAGTAAATGCAAAACTGCAAAATCGGGGGCGGCCAGGTAGTGCAGAGAGTAAGAGCACCGGCTCCAGTGTCGGGATGACCTGGAGATCGAATCCCGGGCTCAGACATTTAGCACCCACCCAGAAACACCTGGCCGTGTAACCTTGAGCAAGTTACTTAACCCCAATTGCTTAGGGGTGGCCAGGTAGCACAGTGAGTAAGAGCACCGGCTCCAGTGTCTGGATGACCTGGAGATCAAATCCTGGGCTCAGACACTCAGCACCACACCCAGAAATAACTGGTCGTGTAACCTTGAGCAAGTTACTTAACCCCAATTGCTTAAAAAAAAAACTGCAAAATCAATACAATATATTTTCAGAGGAAAGCTAATAACTTTGGAAGGGGGATAAAGAAGTATCTCTTATATAAGTTAGCATTGAGCTGAGTCTTGAAAGAAGTTAAAGGTTCTAGAAGTAGAGGTGAGAGAGAAGAGTATTGCAAATATTAGCTTGTGCAGAGGCATAAATGTAGAGAGGGATATTCTCCCTCCTTGAAAATCTTTAAGCAGAGTATAGATGACCACTTGTCAGATATATTTTAATGGATAGTTCCTTTTGTGAACAAGTTGGACTAGATGGTTTCTGAGATCCATTCCAACACTCAAATTCTGTGATTCTTGATATAAGTAAAAGCAGTAGTCCAGTTTGTCTGGAATATGGAGTGTATGAGAAGAAATGATGTAAGATCTATCTGGAAGTATAAGTGGGACTGGCATTAAATGGCATCATGAAGTATGTCCTAGAAGAAATAGAGAATCACTGTGGCACTTTGAAGATGGACAGACCTGTGCTTCAGATACTGAATGGAGTTTGTCTTTGAGAGAGAAGCTACTGGATGCATGATGATTCACTGGGAAGTTGCTGCAATAGTCCAAGTGAGAAGTAATGGGGTTCTCACTTGGGTACTGGTCATATGAATAAAGAGAAAGGGAAGCATAGAAAAAAATGTTCTCAATGTGGATATAGGTGGTGTGTGTGTGTGTGAGTGTGTGTGTGTGTGTGTGAGAGAGAGAGAGAGAGAGAGAGAGAGAGAGAGAGAGAGAGAGAGAGAGAGAGAGAGAGAGAAAGAGAGAGAGAAACTAAGTATCACGGATGACTGAAATTATGAATATAGCTCCCTAGACTGATGATTGTACCTACAATAGAAATAGTAAAGTTAGCAAGCAGAAAGGAATTTTGAGGAAATTGAAGCTAGACTTTTTGGCTGGGTTGAATTTCAGATGCCTTTCAACGATACAGGTAAAGTTGGCCAGCAAGTTATTGTAAGTGTGGCACTGGAGTTTATGAGACAGATAAGGTTTGGCTATATAGATATGGGAAACATTGGTATAAAAATGATAGTTGAATCCATTTGAGCCAAGAAGGGGTATAAAAAGAAACAAGAAGAGAACCCTGGGTAGAACTCTGGGACCCACTCAACCAAATGAGGACATGGATAAAGATCCAGTAGAGGAAAGTGAGGATGAGTCACTAAATAACTATAGTGAATGCCAGGAGAGAACAATGTCAAAAAACCCAGGAAAGAGAGAGTATCCAGGAAGAGAAGAAAGATCATCAAATGCTGCAAAGAGATAAAAATGAATGAAGACTTAGGGATCAAGACAATGACTTTGCTTTATGACTGCAACAGTGTAAACACAAATTCATTTGTGTAGTTTTCTCTTTATCAGTTAATAGGCAGTACCATACAGGATGGACTGTACAACAACCATTATATCCTCCTAGAGATGACCTTACAATAAACACTATTTTGATGCTTCCAAGCCTCGGAACAGTCTGATCAAAAGCATTATTCCCTTAGGACATTAGACTCAGTCCAATTTTCTCAGACTTATATTTCAGAAGATCTTGTTACTTTGATTTTCCGGAGTGAAGATTATTTTTATGGATGGAAGGTACAATGAAGCAAATTCAGGCAGCTCATTTACCTAAAGATGAGACCTCAGGAGGATATGAAATACATGTTCAGGATGGTTCACTGCTTATTGCTGGATATTTGGAATGACCATTTTGTCCTTAAGTGTCATGCCTCTAAATGAACCACACGGGTTCACCCAAACAATTACTGATATGCTTTTTAAAGTTTGGGATCCTGTATCTTAGATTTTTGCAAAATATTATTTTCTTTTGATATGTTTAAATAATTTTCTGTCTCTTTTCCTCTAGTCTCCTTCCAGACACCCCCCCCCCCAAAAGCCACTTAGTTTCTGTGGAAACATCTATGTTATTCATGTAGTTGGAGGTTAGTGATATCAAGCTGCATGGAAAATAGTTTCTGCTGCAGTTTGGAAGTAGAGTTTCAGGTCTCAGAAATATAGAAAATTGTAATATAGTTCTTGTGACAGTGGCTGTATGCAGCATGCTGGTTATTCTTCAACTGAGCAAAGGCTTTTGGGAGGTGAGCCCTTACACTTTTATCTTCTCACAAACCAAGCCTTGGTGTCCTCGAATTAAACAAAAATAATGGAAAGTTTTGTCCCTGAAGTCCTGAAATAGAAGAAAAAAAATAACACCAAGTCTGTAAGAAGAAAATATGCTAAATGTAGTAATAATGCATTTTGGATATATTTGGCTCCAAATAGACAGTATCCTTCCTCTTATTGCTAAGGTGGGATTTATTAGGCTGGTATTGGGGGAAAAATTCAAATTTGTCTTCTTATCCATTATGGATAAGTCCTTGTTGGCTCAGTGACCATCTTATCCTAGTCATAGGTGGGTGGGAAGGTCAGTCGTGATCCTTTCTTTATAATATGCCTCAGAGCATTAAAGTAACAGCAAAAAAGAAATTGTGTTTTTCTCATTCCCTAAAAGGTGACAAAGGAAGAGAATATAGCACTTTGTTCCAGTAACACATTAGGACTTGGAAAGAGGCCATGGATTCAATTCCCATAATATATGAATACACACATACATATATTTACATACATATGGAATATACATATATGCCACCTTGCTTTGAATTAAATAACTACATTTATTTAAAGCACTATCTTTTTATATTCCCATTAGCCTATATGAGAAAATATTTGTATTAAGATCTGTAACTGAAAATGCCAAATGCCTATTTTCAATTACAGAATTTTTAGGTCTTCGGTAGTAATGATACAAGTCCACTAATGTATAATGTTTTCCTTAGTTTTGTAGGGCAAAAGCTCAGGAAGTAAATATCTCATCCAATTCTCTAGAATGTGGAAGTCACTGTTGGGAGACATGGAAGGGTTATAGAAAGCAGGATTTCTGTCAATGACTGTTCAGTGAAGACTTGCAAGGTGCTAAGCATCTGACAAATATCTCATTTCTTTCTTATAATAACCCTGAGAGGTAGGTTATTACCCCATTTTATAGTTGAGGAAACTGAGGCAGAGAGAAGTTAATTGACCTGCCCAGAATCATACAGCTAGTATTAGATGCCAGATTTGAACTTAAGTCTTCTCGAACCACCTAACCATCTCTAGGCAGCTATTAGTGTCTCTCCCCACCCAGACAAAAATGACTTTTTATACATTTTATAAATGTTTCATATTTCTGTCCTTGGGTACATGATATTTTCCCACAGTGGAATGTAAGCTTCTTGAGGACCTAGGATATTTGGGTTTTTGTTTCCCTTTTCTGCTCATTGAATTGGATGGGATCACATTGCATTTTACAAGTGCCTTTCCTTATTCTTTTTTTGCACTAGTTATGATTGTTACTACAAATTGTGTAGTTGATTGCCTGATGAATTATATTAATAGTTGTTTAGGAGCCCTTGGCAGATGCTTGGTTTTTTTATTATTATTGGCATACTTCAGTCAAATACTTAGCTTGGCATAAAAGGGCCTTTCTGTTTTATATCCCCATAGGAAATGACAGGAACATTCCAAGAAAAATCTTCCCTTGAATATCGATCAGTTCGACAGCAAGTTACTGCATTTCATGGCTATCTCCCATGCCTGAATTACTTCTCCTCTTCATCTCTGCCCCTTGACCTCCCTGAGTTTCTTCAAATCTCATCTAAAATCATTCCTCTAAGAATCCTTCTCCCGCCTCCCTTAATTCTGTTACCGCCCCCCTGTTGACTTTTTCCTAATGTGTCTTGGACATATAGAGTTGTTTGTATGTTGTCTACCCTGTTAAACTGGGAGCTCCTTGGGAACGGGGGCTATCTTTGGCCTTTCCTTGTATCCCCAGCACTTAGCGTGTTACCTGACGTATAGTAAGAACTTAATAAATAATTACTGAATGACTGCTATTTAGAAATAAAAAATACCTATTAGGGAGTAAACACAATTTATTATAAAGCAGAATTTGGCTTTTTTTTTTCAGCGTGGGGGGGTTGCAGGTAGCATCATAGGGGAAATCCCAGTATGGAAACTCCTTCCCTCTTCATGACTGACTCTTTAATAAGCGGAAGGAAAGATAATGAAAGCATAAAGATAATCTAATGTGCTATGCGAGATCCCAGGAAGATCATTTCTGAATTGCAGAGTCGGGGTCTAAGGAAAGCTCTCATAAAGGAGCTGGATCTTGAAGGATGGGAAGATTTCAACAGGCAAATACTATGCAAGAGACAATGTTTTACATCCTTTGGTCTTAAATAGGTGCCTGCAATTAAACCTTGAATTTCTCTTAGGCAGGTATTTCCATGGTATTGTTGCTTAGCAGGACAAAGAAAGGGTCACAAATGCACAGCATGGAACTCATGTAACTTAGTAAAGATCTTCTAAGTAATTATAATAAGTCTTTTAAATGGTGCTCTCCCTTCATCCCTTATTGATTCTCAAAAGGTGATTACATAAATTTTAGAGAAATCCATCATAGGTTAGTTCATTTTCTTTTTAAATAAATGTGTTTTTAGGAGGGCATAAGAAATTTCAGAGGCAGTAGTAACATTGCTAAGCTTTTATTTCTATCTTTATTCAAATGATGAAGGGCTGCAGGTTGAGGAAACTTTCAATAGAAGCATCCCCTTTACCTCCATAATTTAATGCCCTGCAATTGTAATGGGTATTTCTAAGGCCAATTACCAAGTGAAGAATATTGGAAGACCCATAAAGGAGGGTGAATAAAAGTATGGTAAGAAACAGAAAGGGAGATTGGGCAGTCTTACATTTCTTTAATTATGAGTTGATGAGAGGATTCAATGATTTAATCAATATTTAAAATTATGTTTCAAGAGTAACTAGTGGCATAGGGTATATAGTGCAAGACTCAAGATCAGGAAGATTTGAGGTCAAATATTGCCACTGGCATTTACAAGTTAGCTGACTCTTGGCAAATCACTTAGCCCCTCTCTGCCTCAGTTTTCTCTTCTGTAAAAGAAGGAATAATAATAGTACTTCCTGCATAGAGTTGTTGAGAGGATAATATGAGGTAATCTAATATTTGAAAAGTATTTGGAAACCTTCAAGCTCTATATAAATGCCTCTACAGCAACAGTCAGTTTTCAATTTTCTTCACTCAGGGAGCTGTGACACAGAAAGGATTGGACATCATACTGGACATCATACATCAGATGAGCTTTCAGGGACACTGAGAAAAATGCCTTTACCAATTCTTTCACTTGTTTGCTGTTTATCCCTAGTTAATCAGCAGCCAATGTCACTTTGCATTCAAAGCCTTTCTTCATGTTATCACCTCCTTTGTTAAGTCACAAATGCAACCTATGGTGCACTTGGATGGGAAGTAAAATAATTCTCCTCCCTCCTGATTCCATGTATCAGTAGTATAGACCGCTTTCTCGCTCTCTTTCTCTCTCTCTCTCTGTATGAACCCCAGAAATTCCTCACAGGTTTGAGGAACAATGTTCATTTCTTTTTCTTTCTTTTTTTTAAGCAATTGGGGTTAAGTAATTTGCTTGAGGTTACACGGCCAGGTGTTTCTGGGTGGGTGCTAAGTGTCTGAGCCCGGGATTCAATCTCCAGGTCATCCCAACACTGGAGCCAGTGCTCTTACTTGCTGAGCCACCTGGCCGCCCTCTTTTTTTTTTTTTAAACAATTGGGGTTAAGTAACTTGCCCGAGGTTACATGGACAGTTTGTGTATATGTGTGTGGGTGTGGGTGTTAAGTATCTGACACCAGAACCAATCCCGGGTCCTCCCGACTCCCAGGCCAGTACTCTTACTCACTGTGTCACCTAGCCACCCCACAATGTTCATTTCTTATGTGAAGGTTTTGTTTCTTCTTCTAATACATATCTGCATCATAGAAATATCACTTTAGGGTATTATCATTCTTTTTCAGAGAATGTGAGTGTATTATAGACCATTTTTATTAATGCAGTGGGGAAAAAAACCCTGAACTCTCTGTGTATGGGAAATAGGGAGAAGAAGGTTTTAAGCAGGGAAAGAGGGTGTTGGCAAAGGAAACATCACACTTTACCTATCTCTCCATTTTGGGGGAGGACAAACATAGATAAATCCTAAATCATTATTTAAGTATTTTTAACAGAACAGTATAGAAGCTTTTGAATGTAAACTCTGTAAGGATAAGGACTATTTAGATTTTTGTTTTTATATATCTTGTACTTTGCATATTGTAGGCATCTGAGGAAATATTTGAATTTCGGTTTCCCAGAATCCAAGTCCAGTATCCTACACAATTCTAAAAGATCTATTCTCTACCTCAGTGGTATCAAATGCAAATAGAAATGGGCTATCACTCTGTATATGAGGTTCCCTGTAGACTACATATTCCCTTAGAAAACCGCATATTCATATTATCTATGTTCTTTTGTATTTTTTTATTTTGTAAAATAGTTCCCAGTTACATTTTAATCTTGTTCAACTTCACTCTGGCATGTTGTAAACCACAGTGGAGCTATTTTTGACACCTCTGCTCTAGGCTATAAGAGGCCACAAGTAGGAGATCCATACCCATTGATTAGAATGGAATTGTATTGAATTTAAGGCACCAGAAATCACAATAAGATCTCTCTCTCTCTCTCTCTCTCTCTCTCTCTCTCTCTCTCTCTCTCTCTCTCTCTCTCTCTCTCTCTCTCTCTCTCTCTCTCTCACTCGCTCCCACCAATACGCTGAATCAGGAGAGAAGAGATTTATTTTCCTTCCCATCTGATTGGGCCACAGGTTGTACTTATAATAAGAGTCAACCAAAAAGGTGATAATACACGGAAAGACTTTGAAAGCAAAGCAGTGACATTGACTGCTGATTAACTAGGGATAATTTGCAAGTGGATAATTAGAAACTGACTGTAGCATGACACCTTTGAATGTAGTTTAATGTAGCGTTCTCTTTTCATAGATGTGTTTAAAGTTCAGTGGCCCTGATTATGCCATGAGAAAAGGGTTTACTCAGTTCTCTTGGAAGGTTCATTGTTTAAGTTACTGTGATATTATTTTTCATTACAAATTTTATTCTTATGAACAATTTCTTTTACCCACCCCCAAAAATCTAAAGAGTATTAAATGCTAATATTAGCTTCTCTTGAGATGTTTGCTAATTGATTAGCACACATACATGTCTTTACAAAATTATAATTGTTGAGAAGAAGTGGGGGATACAGTCTGAACCTATGATTACATGATTATAGCAACCTCTTGGTAATGGTACAATGGATAGTGTACTGGACTAGGAAACAGGAAGACATAAGTCCAAAACCCACCTTAGATACTTGAAAGTTGAGTGTCCCTTGGCAAGTCATTTAATGTCTTAAACCTCAGTTTCCTCGGCAATTAAAATGGGGGAGGGTGGAGAGGTGTAATTATAACTTTAGGGCACCTAGGTGGTATAGTGGATAGAGTGCCAGGCCTGGAGTGATGAAGACCGATCTGCATGAATTCAAATCTACCCTCAGACACTTACTAGCTGTGTGACCCTGGGCAAGTCACTTAACCCTGTTTGCCATAGTTTCTTCATCTGTAAAATGAGCTGGAAAAGGAAATGGCAAACCACTCCAGTGTCTTTGTTAGGAAAATAACAAATGGTCACGAAGAGTAAGATGAAACCTCTGTACAACAACAAATATTATAGCTTTTGCCTTAAAGGATTATTTTGAGGATCAAATCAGATCATATGTATAAAGTACTTTATAAACCTTAAAGTATTATATAAATTTGATTCTTCTTGCTTATGTGGAGAATGGGTTGGGTTACTGCATGTTTTAAGTGAGTTGTGGATAAGGAACTTTTTCCAGGATCACACAGCCAGTATGTGTCAGAGACAGAACTTGAGCTCGTTACCCTGACTCCAAGATGGAACCTCTATTCGCTATACCCTTCCACTTCACAATTATCTATTTTGCTATTACTTGGAAAATGCAATTAAAAATCATATAAGCAAGGCAACCACCAGTGCCTAGAAATTGTTAGCCTGTCTTGAAGAAGGGAGGTAATTATTTTCTTCCTACCTGTACAGTTAAGACTAATACAGAAATATATTAAATATATCCTGGCATGATGTAAAGAGTACCTGAGGTAAAGTCAAGACCTGGGTGTCAGTCCTGGCTTGGCAACCCACATAGCTTTGTGCCCTTACGCAAATCATCTCACCTCTTTAAGCCTCAGTTTACCCAGATGAATAATAGAGATAATAAATGCCTGCCCTACCTATAACTAAGGGTTGTCACCAGGATCAAACGACATAATACATGAAAAATTAGTTTGGTTGTTTTTTTAATTTTTAAAGAACTATATAGGGTGTCTAGGTGGTGTAGTGAATAGAGCAATGGGCCTGCAGTTGGGAAAACTTGAGTTCAAGTCTGGCCTCAAGCACTTGCTATGTGACCATTTAACCATATTTGCCCCAGTTTCCTCATCTTTAATATGAGATGGAGAAGGAAATGGCAAAGCACTCTAGTATCTTTTCCAAGAAAACCTCAAATAGGGGTCACAATGAGTCCAACACAACTGAAATAACTGAACAATAACAAAAATACAGATATAAATTATCCATATTCCTAATGATACTAAAAATAATTTCTGATAGTTTTCTGAAGTATCAGTAACTATTTCTCTGCATTTTTATCTTCCTTCCCAACTTCTCATTCCCAACACAAGTTGAATGAATGATAGTTTAAAACAGGATTGCTAAATGCCTCACTAAAAAGACAGTGTAACATCCCCAAAATGAATGAACCTGATTAAAAGAGAAAATTTCATCACTGTTTGGAGCACAGTGTCTGGTGAAACTGGCACTTTAAAGTGCTGATTGAATTGAATCAGCTGAGGTGTGGAATGCCCTGAACAGTGAAATTTCAGCATAATAGCATATTTTTTGTATGAAGTTGATTTTGACACTAATGATTAACTATGAAAAAGAAAAGAAATATCAACTTGTTTGTAGGTATCCAGGTTGCCCCAAGTCAGAGTTACCAGGAAGAAATAGAATATAGCAAAGTTCTTAGAACATGATGTCTCATCATGGTGGAATTAACATGGTGACCTGGAGCAGGAGAGAACTTGAGTTTGAGTCCTTACTAGCTGTGTACATCTGGGCAAATCATTCTATTTCTCTTGGCCTCAGTCTCCTTTTCTGTAAAAATGGGACAATAAGAGCATTCAAGGGTTTGGGGAATAAGCTCATAAGATAGCATATGTAAAGTGACTGTTTTTTTAATTTAAGGACAAGTTGTCATTTCAAAAGCGCTGAGATTCTTTAGGTCAGATACCCATTTGAACATTAGAGTCTGTACAGAAAGCTTCTTTCTACCTCCCAACTAGTTCCCATGTTTTGAATGACAATGTCATTGCATTGCAAATAGTAAGTGCTCAATAAAAGTTTGTTGAATTGATTTGATGAGAAAAACAGTCCAAGCTATTGTTCACACATTTTTTTTTTCAGAAAACTGGGCAACAAAAAAGGTTTAATTATAATTAATTCAAAGGCAGAATCAGGAAAATGGGAGAGAAAACACTGATTTCTATTTAGGACTTCACCATTTATTTCTAATATGAGCTCAGTTAAATTCCTTGTCATCTCTAGGCCTTAGTTTCTGAATTCATAAAATGGATGGGAAAAGAATCTGTCTTTTCTTTTTGGGGGAGAGGTTGTATATCCTTAAATACTTTGAAAATTGCAAAGAATCCTGCCTGCAAAATGTTACCCTGTATCCATAGGAGAATAGATCCTATACACTTTTAGATTGAGTGAATCCATATAACTGTTTGGAGGAAAAAAAATGGAAAGAAAAAAGAAAGCCCTGAGTTTCTTTACATAATTGTAGAGGAATGAAAAATGTGCATGGGACAACTGTCAAGAAATCAAACCCAAAAAGTTTCTCCAACATGTACACAGAGAAGGGGGATTTTCATTTAATCACCACTCTTCAGTTGTCCTGATTCACAGATTTTTGCACAGTTTGGGCAGTACTCGGTCATGACTAAATTAATGGAACTGAAAAACACCTGCCTTTTTCTGGGCAAGTTCATGTAGGAGGCTTTAACTCATAGTGTCTGGAGTAGAACCACAAAAAAACAGTTCAACGTGGGGTGTTCCTAGAACTGTGATAGAAAAAGGAGTGTAGCAAGGCAGAGAGGGGGATTTTCCTAGGTTTATGATAGATGGAAAAGGTATTCAGGCAAGTATTAGGTCATATTTTCATCCCTACCCCAGGTCCTTTTAAATATATTTTTAAACAAGACTTTACTTCATTTAGGTTGACTTTCTGAAGTTTCCCCAATGAAACAGTTTCATAGTCTAATAGATGTCTTCATCATAACTTTTATCAATTCTTCCTCATTTCTCCTCCTGCTCCATCCTCAAGTCCCTTTTACTACCTTGGGATTAAATGTTCTCAAGTTGTTATATAATTAATGCTACCTCCTTTTTTATAAAGGTCACAGCAGTGATAGTGATGGTGATGGTGATGGTGGAAATGATGATGCCACTTGTGGGTATCAGGAAAGGCTTCATTAAAGAGGATGCACATAATCTGATTAGAAAGATGTTAGGGATTCTACCAGAGAAAATGAGGAAGTTAAATTTAGAGTCTTATAATTACTGGGGCTGATATTTGAACTTAAGTCATTTGACTCTTAAGTACAGTTCCCTTTGGATGAGCTACCTTACACAGTGGGTTGAGTGCCAGGCTGGGATTTGGTAAGACCTAAGTTCAAATCTTGACTCAGACACTTACTAGCTGTGGGATCCTGGGCAAGTCACTTAAATATGTTTCCCTCAGTTTCCTAATCTGTAAAATGAGCTGGAGAAGGAAATGACAAACCACTCTAGTATCTTTGTCAAAAAACCAAAACAAAATAAAACTCAAATGGGGTCATAAAAAGTCTGATAAAACTCAAATGACTGAACAACAACAATGATTCTTAAAGTTTCCAAAACTTCTTACATGAATTATTTCATTTGTGTCTCAAAAGAATCTCATGCAGAAGGTAGTGCAGATGTTATTGTCTCCATTTTATAGATGAAGAAACTGAAATTCCAAATGATTGTGACTTCCCTTGGGTCACACAGCTAGTAAGTATCAGAAATAAGAGTATGGGCTAGGTGGTGTTGATTGAAAACTCAACTGTGCTGCCTCTCAGTGCACTAGCACCTAAAATTAAATAAATCAAAGAAAGAAAAAGGTTCTTTACAACAACTTGGTGGTTAGAGAATGGAAGGTAAGGAGAGTGTAGTGTTTGTGATAGTTTACATCATTTTCCTCATCCCCTCTGATCTCCATAGTTTAGAAACGCATCTGCTTTTCCCTCCCCCTTAAAAAGAAAAACAATCCAACCCGAAAAGAGATCTGTGCAGACAAATTGTTCCTGTAAAAGGATGACCTAAAATGGATTTTATTTCAAAGGAGCCCTTGTTACAGCACCACTCCAAACAGATAGGACGAATGATATTTTGATTCCAACTCCTGCATAGAATATCTTAGTGCCTTTCAATTGCTTTAGGGAGCTTACAACAATGAAATTCTGTTAAATCTAACACGATTTTAAACTGTTCCTTGCCCATATTCTGATAAGAAATTTATCCTAGCACAGGTTTATCTCTGTTGATAATGGGCTCCGTGGCTGTAGGGGAATGGTGATATACAGTATACTAGTATCTCTCATTTTGAACATCTACTTTTTAGCAGATGAAAAGAAGAATGGATGCTTGGGGTGCTATGTTTGAGCAGAATGTCAACAGTTGGAATGCAGAACCTTTTGGGTGACAGTTTCTACCACAGCAAAGTTTAGTTCTCTCTATTTTCTTCTTTTCTTCACTATTTCATTTCATAATGGTCTATTGTAGTTGAATGAGCACTATACTTCTGGTCAAAAGATTTGAATTCAAAGTCTCAGTTCCACCATTTGATGATGATGATGGTTGTGGTGATAGCAGGGTTGGTAGCTAACATTTACATAGCACTTTAAAGTTTGCAAAATCCTTTTACAAATATTATCTAATTTTATCCTAGTGACAATTAAGAGAGAGGGGTGCTATTATTGTCCCCATTTTATAGACAAAGAAACTGAGATAGACAGATGTTAAATAATTTGTCCTGCTATCAAGTGTCTCAGGTTGGATTTAAACTCAGGTCTTTTTGATTCTAGGCCTAGTATTCTATTCACTCAGCTACCTTCCTACCTCTACTAGCTAGCATTTATGACCTTGGGGAAGCCAACTAACTTCTTTGAGGCTCACGTTCTTTATTTCTAAAATGATGACAATGGTACTTATACTGCCTCCTGTATCACCAAGTCAATATTCACAGCTCTGATGCCAACTATGAATGTGCCAGCATAGTTCTGAATCATAAAATAAAACAGACTGTCCACATATGAGACAGAAGCAAAACATTGATTCAGACACAAGAAAGTAAAATCCCAATGCCAGAAAACTGAATCCATCACAGAAACAAAGAAGTTAATACAACTTATCACTGCAGGAAGCATCACCATCCTGAAACCTTCCCTCAAACAAACACTCACAAGACTAGCTGTCTCCTTACCTACATCCTCTCCTCCCTCTGTTCTGACTGCTCTGACTGCCAGCTTATACTTAGCTCTGCTTCATCCTTCCTGCTTCAGTAAACTCCTCCCACCACAGGCTCTGTGTGATTACATCAGGACTATTAAGGGGCAGGGAAGACCTTCAAAATCCCATTACCATTACACCTACCTCACAGAGTTGTGAGGAATGTGGATTGTAAACTATAAAGCACTATAGAAATGTTTGATATGTAAATGTTTAAAAACACCCCTTCTTGATTGTCTCTGTTTCCCTGTTTTTCTTACTTTACTGAACTTATTGCCCTCTTCTCTCTCTGAATGCAGATTCCTTAAGGGCAGTATCATCTTCCATTTATGTATTCCAAATGTGTAGCACAATGCTTTGCATGCAACATACTTCCTGGATCTGTGATTTTGTCAATATTGACATGCTCTTCTCTAGGGCAGATTGCAATACCTGCACTATATATTTGTTAAATACCTATTGTGTAAAAACTCTATGGAAGACTTGAGGCTTAGATAAGCAAAAGGATCAAAGATTGAGAGTTTGAAAGGACCTTGGAGTCCATCAAATCTAACCTCTTCATTTTACTGATTGAATCTTAGAGGTGGTAATTTATTTGCTCAGGGTCACACAATTAGTAAATGTCTCAAAGTCAAATTTGAACCAAGGTCTTCCTGGCTCCAAATTCTGTTTTCTATTCACTCTACTATTCACAGAGCATACTCTGATACACTCTGCCCCTAAGCAACTCAGAAACCAACATTCATATTTGAATGCATAAAAAGATCATGCTTGTAAGTTGTTGTGACTACAAAGTTTGTTAACCTAAGTCAGTCTTCTGGTTAGGTGCCTCTCTACACTAGTTGGTCCTTATATAAACATCCCCTTAAGGCTTCATCTTCATAGCTTTTCCAACTAGATAAAGTCAGCCAGAACTCATGTTGTGATACTTATTATCTTTGAAAACCTAGGGTTATCATCTCTCTGTGTAGCATCTGAACCCTTTTATTTATGAAAGTTTGTACATAGTGGGTTCCCAATGTCTTTGTTTTGGTGTTGAATTTGATTTCCTATTTTCCCCCAGACTCCCCTCTACTCAAAAGTAGGATCTGTTGAAACTTACCTCATCTGCTGAAGGGTCTTATTCCTTTTGTCTTTGGAAGCACCCTTGACTTGAGGAACTGTTTTACAGTAACTGATTAACCTCTGAAGGGGGAATGAGAAAGGGAATTCTAAAGTTCTCTGAAGCAGCTGGTCTCGTAGTGAAGAGGAGACTGGGCCTGGAGTCAGGGAGACTTGAGTTCAAATTTAGCCTCAAACACATACCACCTGTGTGATGCTGGGGAAATCATTTAATCTCGATTTGCCTCAGTTTCCTCTAGTATAGAATGGAGATAATGATAGCATGTATTTCACAGGATTGTTGAAGGATGAAATGAGATAATAATTATTAAAAGAGCTTGTCACAGTGCCTAGCACATGGTGCTATATAAATGATGATGATGATTTGGGGGCCTACACACTTTATGCATCTGAAGATGATTTGAATGAATAGGAATTTCTTAGGAATACATTTATCTCTGCCAATGTTGGGTGTATTTATTTTAAATAGAGGTTTGTCTGTATGGATAGAACTAAAGTTACCTCATTAGTGACTTAAAGGTAAATAATAAATTGTTTTTTTTTCTTTAAGGTCAAATATTCTTTTATTCCTTCTATCAAGCAATGTGAATAAAACAGAAACCTAGGAAATAAAATGGCAGAAACCTATACTCAGGAGCAAAGCTGAGAAAAATCTTCAATAATAACTCATTCACATGTAATAATCCAGACTGATGATACAAATATGATACAGACAGAAAATGGAATACCTTATATAGGAAACAAGGGTGAAGTGGGAAAGATTTCTCCAAAAATTACAGAACCTGCTAGTCATAAATCACTTCACAGACCACGTGGTCCAATTTGTACCTGAATAGGAATTCCTTCTCTATTATTCCTAAGAGGTAAATAATTACCCAGCCTTTGTTCAAAGGGATGTGAGTATTTTCCTTTGGAGACAACCAATTCCGTATTAGAGGGAGCTCTAATCATAGGAAGTTTTTTTTTTTTCCTTCTGTTGAATCTCTATAAGGAAATCTGTCTCTCTTTTCTTCATTTCTTCATATGTGCCCTCCAGGAGCAGGCAGAACAGTTCTATTCCGTTTCCTCAGCATAGGTATTTAAAGAATTCCATTGCCATCCTGTCTGTCCCTTCTTTTCAAACCCGCTCCAGCCCGTCAGACTTTCTAACTCTAAAATCCTAGAAACCTATGAGAATATCTCACTTTTGCAAGCCTGCTTTCAAATATGCTAATTTAATAATTCAGAGGAATTTTTCTTCCAAGTTATTCTGTCATCTGTTTTGTGGGCATCATATAATCAAAGTATTTAGAGAAGGAAAAATCATCTAGGCAAAATCTTACAATTTATATCATAGTAGGCAGCATTTCTTTAATGCTTTAAAGTTGACAAGTATTATATCTCATTTGATCTGCACAACAACCTTGCCAGGGTGTTGCTATTGTTATTCCCTTTTTTCAGATGAAGAAGCTGAGACAGACAGAGGGTAAGTGACTTGGCCAGGATCATACAGCTAGGAAGAGGGTGCATTTGGACTCAGGTCTTTCTGACTTTAGGTCTGACATCCTTCCCATTGAACCATCCAGTCACCTCAAGGAAATTGAGATCAGCAGATCAAGTGCTTTATCTTAAGTTGCACTGTAGTGGTAGATACCATGAATGTTGAACATTAAGCTATGTGTCTTAGTGGAGAACAGAAAGGGTAGGCATAGGAAATAGTTCTGTGACTTCTTTGAAATTGGAAATTCCCTCTGTCCATGAAGATCAGCACCTACTCTGCAACTTAGAATCTAGAGGGAGTTGCTTGTGGACTGGGAAATTAAATGATTTGCTCAGTGTTCCACACAGCCAGAAAGCAGGAGAGGCAAGACTTGATCCTCCAGGTCATCCTCACTGACTCACTATACATTACACCACAAGCCACCTCAGATAGCAATGCAACACAATAAAGGAAATTCTCCACATTTGCAGTCTTGAGATTTTGAATATTTTCTGTGCCAAATATCAAAACCCAGCTTTCTCTTCCTGGAATTAGCACCTTTCATTGAGGACTAATGAAAGGAACACTCTGTCACTGTCCTTCATCTTAAGTGTTGGGGGTTTAAAGGGCAACAGCTCCTCAAAGCACATTCAAGTCTTTGTCCACTTTTCTCCCTGAGGTGTTAGGTGAACGAATGCATGTACTATAGAAAGGGAAATGATTAGAGAGTTAGAGTTTTGGTTGGTGTGTTTGCATGCAGAGAATTACTTCCTATGACTGCCTAGTTTAATTGGATAATAGAGTATCATGAGTTCTTTGGATTAGCTTGATTGATTTCCTGGTGCTTCCTTGGGAGTCTTCAATTTTGACACCGATGCCATTGAAGACTAATTCAGAGAAATAAAAGGGCAGTAAGGGAAAAAAAGGATTTCTACATGGTCAAAATAATGGGAAAATACACTGTCAACCTTTGAATCATGCTGACATCTCACCCCCCACCACTCCAAAGTAATATATACAATGAGGCATCAAAACCATAGAACAAGGTTTCTTTGCTTTTTAACATGAATTTGTCACAATCCATGATAGATTTCACTATAAAAACAATTAGGAGACATTAATTACCTATTATGTCCTAGATACAGTGCTAAATGATGGGGATATAAAGTAAGGCAAAAACAGATGTGCCCTCAAGGAACTTTCATCCTAATTGATCAACGTACACGTATGTAAAAAAGTACTTAAAAGATACATTCAGAATAGAAAGGTCATAACCTTAGAAAAGATGACACTAGCAGTTGATAGAGCAAGGATGAGCCTTGGGTAGAAGGTAAAATTTGAAACAAAAAAACAACAAATGGATATTCCCAATACTAATATAATGCTACCAATACACTAAATTTATAAGGTGTCTATTTTTTTTATAAACTCTATTTTCTACCTTACTGCTATTTAAGTTGTCTCTCTAAACTAGGGTGACAAAACAGAAATTCCCATTTTACAGAGGAGATACAGCTGCAGAGAGGTTAAGTGTATTTGATAAGGTCAAGAAGTTTAATAATGATGAAGTTAGGTCTTAGAAAGCCAGGAAGCAGGTATATCAGCCTCCTAAATTACTTGCTATCCATTCTTTTTTCTGGAGAATCTGTCATTTTGACCTGTTTTCCCTCAGTTTTTTAACTTCCCTTTGTTTTCTTTTCTTTTTCTTTTCTAGTTAAGTAGTTTGAACTAATTCCTTTTTATTTTTATCATGTATAAATGTTTCTAATCTCTCTAAGAAGACCCAGGGAACCCTAGACTCTCACATCTAATCATTTGGTTTGGAGAGAGAGCCTACTTGGGGTAACATGACATGACATTGAAAAAACTCAGTAGGGAGGAATTCAGTTTTAAGTTGTAATCTTGAATTTATAGCAGAATACTGGTCTCAGCATTGGTTTAATTCACAATTTGTTAAATATTTCAGGTCAGAGCTTTAAAGGACAAGAGTGGCAGGAAGATGAGGCATCAAGAAAAGAAGGACTTTTCCTGCTAATTCCTGGCTTTGGAGATAGTTAGCAAATTCAAATCTGTCATATACAGATAAAAAGTAGGAAAGAAGTGGGGGAGTGGAGGAGAGTCTAGATTCTAATTATTTCTCAAAAGTATTTCCATGTAAAACACTATTCTCAAACTGTTATGGAGTCATGTGTAGTGTATAGAGGGGGAAAATATCATCATTTCAATGGCTATCAAATGGAAGCCTAATAGGAAAGTTGCCTTGAGGTCCCAAAATGAGAGAGTTAATTTCAGGATAATAAAATAATCCAACATTGGGAATATGGCTGAAAGTATATATTCTAAGGTATAAGCAAAAGAAAAAAAAAGAAATTGAGATTAGAGCATAGCCTTTTTATTTCCCTGCCCCAAGTGATGGGCAGACAGGTAGTGCACTGGATAGAGTGCCAGGGTGAGTTCAAAACTGAAATGACTGAACAAGTAGTTATTAATAATAAACAATAATTCATAATAATTTGTGGATCCACACCTGTGATTTCATAAGTACAAAGAACTCCAGATAAAAATCCCAGAGAAACAATGTCTGAAACTGAAAATATTAGGAGGTTAACCTGACCTGCAGAGTGCCATACAAACAGTGTGGGTCAGAGGAAGGACACGAAATCAGATTTTCCTAGTTCTGCAGTCAGCTTTTTATCCATTGTCGAAGTGTATATCCCTCAAAATGTTGGACATTCACTTTTCCCATTTATATGATTTATATTTATGAATCAAGGCAACCATTCTAAGTATGGGTATCATAATTTGAATGTGATAAGAAATTAAGTCTCTGAAAAGCAAAAATTGGAAAGATACAGAATTTAAATACATTGTATACTTATTAAATGCCTTCATGCTTTTGGGCTTCACTTTGGGCTTATTGTTATTCAGTTATTTCAGTTGTGTCCAATTTTCTGTGACCTCATTTGAGGTTTTCATGGCAAAGATCCTGGAATAGTTTGCCATTGTCTTCTCTTACTTATTTTACATATGAAGAAACTGAGGCAAACGGTTAAGGAACTTGACTAGAGTCACACAGTTCCTAAGTGTCTGAGGCTGAATTTAAACTGAAGTCTTCTTGACTCTAGGTCTGGAACTTTATCTACTACAACACCTAGATGCCTCTACTAACTATTACTATGCCCCCTAATAACTACTCTTTTCTTATTAACCATACAATTTGTCTCCTTTCTTCTTAAGCTCTATTCACCCTTGTATTGTAGATATTTTTGTACATAACTTCTATTAGATTGTAAGCTCCTTAAGGACATCACTGTCTCTCCCTCCTTCCTTCCTTCCTTCCTTCCTTCCTTCCTTCCTTCCTATGAAAGGACTGAGGAAAGTGGAAAGAGGTTTGGTGAAGAATACTGAAGAGGGTCAGGAGTAGAGTTTTGGGTAGAGGGAGAGTCTTCAGTAGTTTAAATTTGTGCCTCCTACTTCAGGGCCAACGACATTCATTCTTTCTTTTAGTTTTATGGGAGACATGATTAGTAGTGACTTCACAGTAACTAGGATCTTGGCAAAGTCCATAAAATGCCCATAGAATGAAACAAATCTTTTTTTTTTTTATTACAGGTACAACCTGGAATTAGGTGCTTAAAGATAAAACCCTGCTTGAAACATACTTATGAAAGGCTAAAATTGCATGGCCCCATGGGTGAAATGAGACCAAGACAGTGAGAAATATCACCACAGAGAAGGAGAACAAAGAGTCTTGTAAGGATATTTAGTTGAAGTTAGCCTCTCACAAAATTATCAGCAATAGCATGTGAAGGGATAGAGCCTAGATTTAGGGCAGGAGACAGATTTCTATTTCTGGCTCTGCTACTGAATGAATTCCATGTAGTTTTGCCCTTATCGGGTCACTTCATAACTTCCATCCTTGCCTATCAGATAAAGAGTGATACTTTAACAATTCAGAGGGTTAACAAATATAAGTTGTATCTAGAATAATTAAAAGGCAACTTGATGTCATGAATAGATGGTTTGAACTGGTGCCAGGAAGACTTGGTTTCAGATCTAGCTTTTTTTTTTTTCCCCTTGAGCCGGGAAAGTAGGGCAATTGGGGTTAAGCGACTTGCCCAAGGTCACATGGCTAGGTTTTGTGTTAAGTGTCTGATGCCAGATTTGAACTCAGATCTTCCTGACTTCAGGGCCGGTGCTCTATTTACTGGACCACCTAGCCACCCCGCAGATCAAGCTTTTGACATATACATATTCATATCCACCTGTGTGAATGACACTTAACCTCTCAGTGTCCTCAGACAACCCTCTGAGACTCAAAATCACTGATCATTCTTTAGCAGAGGGACTTCTCTGTGCCAATGAAATAGTAAGTCCTATTCAAAATAGTGTGTGTGTGTGTGTGTGTGTGTGTGTGTGTGTATCTAATAGTTGGTCATCCTATGAAAGACAGCAGCAGGATATGGAAAAAAGGGGTCTAGATGTAGAGTCAGAGGACCTGAGTTCAAAGACAGGTTTTCATCGTAGCAGCTGTGTGACCTTGAGCAAGTCAGTTAAATTCTCCTGGTCTCAGTTTCCCCATGTATAAGATGAAACTGTTAGATGATGTCTAAGGTCCCTTCCAACTCTAAACCTCTAATATTCAATTTCCTGTCTCCAAACATAATCCATCCCTATACTATTCATATTCAACAAGCTTTAATTAAAAAAAAAAAAGTTCTCTCATCAAACCTAAATTGATTTTAGATTTTCATATCCAGTTGCTGCTCATCTTTCAGAATGGAGTAGACAGATGTCACCCTCAATTTCCTCCTTCCTAGACTAGGGACTTTTAACTCCTTTAACCTTCATTCTGAAGTTTTTATTGTTAGTCTAGTGTTTTTTTTTTTTTTATTCTATATATCCTCTTTAATTCTTCCATCCTTCTTAAAACATAAAGACTTGAACTAAACAAAAGTTCTTTAACTAGAACATGACTAATCCTAACTGTGGTGGGGAATTTATTTTTCTAGAGCTTGTATATAATACTCCTTATAGTACATCTCACTAATATATTAACATTTTTAAAATAGAACTGCATTGTGGACTCATTTTTTTAATGTTTTCCTTCCACTTTGACCTTAGATTTAATTATATATCTAAGTAATCATTCCACGTGAGCTTTATATGTATTTACATATTCATATGATAATTACATGTATATGTATGTATGAACATGTGTTGATTACATATATGTATGTATTTTTTCTTTAGTTACAAGTGTCCTCTTTCTATCCAAAAACAGAGCTAGCCTGTGAGCAAAACTACAGAAAAAGCGAAATTTAAATTCAGTGTTCCCTTTCATTTATGGTTTTCATCTTTCAATTTTTTCTGACAAATGCCTAGTGCTTCCATTGTGCCCATACTCTCTCTCTCTCTTTTTTTTTTTATTAAGCAATCGGGGTTAAGTAACTTGCTCAAGGTTACAAGGCCAGTTATTTCTGGGTGTGGTGCTGAGTGTCCGAGCCCGGGATTCGATCTCCAGGTCTTCTCAACACTGGAGCCGGTGCTCTTACTCGCTGTGCTACCTGGCCGCCCCCCATGCTCTCTTTAAGCAAGTGTGCTGCAATAGATTGAACACTTTGCCTGGAGCCGAGTCAGAAAACTGAGTTCAAATCTGCCCTCAGACACTTTCTACCTGTATAACCCTCCACGAGGCACTTAACTTTTGTTTGCCTCGACCTGCCTTCCAGGGATGTTCTGAGGATCCAAAGTGATGATATTTGTAAAGTACTTAGCACAGTGCCTGACACGTAGTAGGTATATAAGTATATAAATGCTTCTTCCCTTCATTACTTGCCTCACTTTAGCCCCCATCAGTCTTTGCTCAAAATATTCTCCAATGAGTGAAAAAAAAAAACGCTGAATTTAAAGTTATTGGATCCGAGTTCAAATTCTAGTTTTGCCACTTTCTGGTTATATGCATTTTAGAGATATCATTCAAGCTTTTTGAACCTCCTTTTCTTTATCTAAAAATGAGGTGGTTAGACTAGATGTCAGGGGTGACTTCCAAGCATTAAGTGGATACACGAATATTATTTTCTGAGCTTCAGAAAATGCATTGTAAAGTGTCCTACAAACCATGAAGCTATACTACCTGCCACTTCAGAAGTGACCAACAAATATTTCCAAACCCAAGTCTGACAGAAGGGAGTGTAGAGAAGCAGAACACTGGAGTGGGAAAAGTGTCAGGTTTAGACTGAGAAGACATGAATTAGGTTCATCCTCCAGTGCTTCCTTAGCTGTGCGACTTTCCGCAAGTCACTTCTCCACTCATTTCTTCAGTCTGCTCATCCCTCAAAAGAGGACATTGAGCTAATTATATGGTTTCTAAGGTTCCTTTGAGTTTTAACCTTCTGGTATAGGCCGCTGATTACTTTTCCTCTCATCTGTGTAAATGAGTCGAGCTAAATCTTGTCTAGTTGAGAATACTGAGGAATGAAATTCAAAATTTTGGTCCTCTGTCCCGCTCTATGTCTCTCTGTTTCTCTCTCTTCCAACCAATCTATCTATCTATCTATCTATCTATCTATCTATCTATCTATCTATCTATCTATCTATCTGTCTGTCTGTCTGTCTGTCTGTCTGTCTGTCTGTCTGTCT
>NW_027185809.1:38795800-38881432 GCF_028583685.1 Petaurus breviceps papuanus
TATCTATCTATCTATCTATCTATCTATCTATCTATCTATCTATCATCTATCTATGACTATCTGTCTGTATTTCTATCTTTGCTATCATCTGTGTGTCCGTCTATAATCTATTTCTATCTGTCTTATATTTAAACAAGAATACACTTACAAAGTCTTATTGGGTTTGAAGTGTAATGGAAACATTAAATTTACAAAGCAAACCTATTCATTTGATAGAACAGAGTGAATTCTCTCTGAAAAGCATAATGGCATGTGAATGAATGAACTCTGATTAGCATGCAAACCATAAGTGGAAAAGAGTCTCATTTGGCTACCAAAGTGCCTAATCCTGGAAAAACACACAGTCATATTTAGTGATCTAGTCTAGTGTCACATTAAAGGTACACAGAGACCAAAATTTCATTTTGAATAGTTATATCCAATTAGTGCATTTGTGGAAAATAAAATAGAGGTATAAAACCTGATCTAAATTATAGGACTTTTAGAATGAACTTGGGATATTGCCCTCAATTTTTTTATTGTCCACTTTTAGGATCAATTAGAATGCTAGGTGGCTTAGTGGAAAGAATGTTGGGCCCAGAGTTAGGAAGACTCATCTTCCCAAGTTTACTTTAGCCTTAGATACTTCTAGCTGTGTGACCCTGGGCAAGTTACTTCACCCTATTTTCCTCAATTTCCTCATCTGTAAAATGAGCTGGAGAAAAAAAAAATGGCATACCACTCCATTATCTTTGCCATGAAAATCCCAAATGGAGTCACAAAGAGTGGGATTCTCCTGAACAACAACAAATTAGAATATCCTTTTGATAATAATCCTAAACTAACAATGGTATAGTATTTTAAGTGTTGTAATGAGTTTTATACATATTCTCTCATTCTACATTTATATTTATTTCTCTCAACACAACCCTAGAAGGTGTATGTTCTTATTACACCTTTTTTACAGATGAGAAAACTGAAACATACAGTGGTTAAATGCTAAGCCCAGGGTCACAAAGCTAATAAATATATTAAATGAAATTTGAACTCAGATCTTCCTACCTCCAAGTCCATTGCTCCATCCATTATACTACCTAGCTTCAATATACAACTAATAAATATGTATATCTATAAACATGTTATTTACACTAATAGAGAATATCATTTGAAATAATATTTATCCTCTACACAGACACAAATATTTGGATGGATATAGGTATATATGCATGCAATATCCTTATATATGTATGTAAATATACATAGAGCACACAAGTAGTGAAGAAGGGAAGTTGACTGAGAGCACAAATATTTTCATTTCTTTTCTTTTTATAGCCAGGATGTCACACAATGCCTTGTACATAATTGATAATTAATTCATTAATTAAATGATAATTAAACTAAATTTTAAAAATGTTTTTGAATTAATGGGGAATAAGAGATAGTGAGATGTATATGGAAAGAACTCTAGATTTGCACTCAAAAGTCCTGGATTAGAATCTTGACTCTGCTGTTTACTACCTGTGTGACATTGGTCAAATAATTTTACCCCTTTGGACCTCAGTTTCCTCCTTTATAAAATGAAGAATTTATGTTAAGTTAATCTCAAAGATTCCCTAAATTTTTGTTGTCATTATTGAGTTGTTTACAGTCGTGTCTTATTTTTTGTGGCCTCTTTTGGGGTTTCTAGGTAAAAATACTGGAATGATTTCCCATTTTCTTCCCCAGCTCATTTTGTAGATGAGGAAACTGAGGTAAACAGGGTTAAGTAACTTGCCGAGGGTCACACAGCCAGTGGAATTTATGATCCAGTAAATCCTATAAATTAATATGTAGGTCTGGGAACTTAAATCTTGATAACTATATTTCAATATAATTGTTTTCATTGTGATCCTATATACTTTATTTTATTCATTTAAGAACTTTCTTCTGACAAAGGGTCCACCAAATCTGTGACATAAAAAACATTTAGGAAACCTTGTTATATTTCAAATGAGATCTCTTTGTCCTTCAAAGTGAACGTAGATAGTGAACCTTTAATGGGTCTGCAAAATGTTCCTTAAAAGAAAGCATTTGGGGGCGGCTAGGTGGCACAGTGAGTAAAGTGCCAGCCCCAGAGTCAGGAGGACCTAAGTTTGGATCTGGCCTCAGACACGTAACACACACACACACACACACACATACACACACACACACAAACTAGCCATGTAACCTTGGGCAAGTTTCTTAACCCCAATTGCCCTCCAACAGGCAAAAAAAATAATAATAAAAAAAAGCATTTGAATTGTCAATTTTGTCATCATCACATTCTGTGGGTTTTTAT
The DNA here is from genome assembly GCF_028583685.1 of Petaurus breviceps papuanus. Lineage (NCBI taxonomy): Eukaryota > Metazoa > Chordata > Mammalia > Diprotodontia > Petauridae > Petaurus > Petaurus breviceps. The sequence continues at coordinate 38,798,100 of NW_027185809.1, forward strand.
TTTTGTTTTTTGTCCTTATAACTCTTGCACAACCACAGAATTATCTGTCACTGACTCCTTGTAACCTACAAGCAGATGCAGTTGTCTCTTGATCAAAAATTGTGGATTATCCAAGGTGATGTTTTTAGTCACAGGCCGACTTCTGGGCTGCTTCTCCATGCTGTCAGTCAACGTGTACTCAGAAAATGCAACCTGATTTTAATGTTAGCCTGAGCACAATGCAATTAGGAAGAAAATCTATTGGGGAAGAAATATAATTTATTTCAACTATAAATATTTTTTGTTTTATTTGCTGTTTTGGATTACCCACACTACTACTCTCTTAATTAGCACGGATAATTGAGCATGATCTAATTCTTCCTCTCCTCCCCCCCCACTCCCCCACCCATTTTTGTGGTGTCCATTAACGTCTCTGCCCTTGGCAAAGGCAAAGAGACCTTGGGTTGACTCAGTACTGGATGTGAAGAGCTGACTTGAATTCCTTAGGACTGTGAATCTGACAGGTCTCATCAACACCCAAATTATTATCAGCAAAATCTCAAATCCTCTATTGACCAGTCAGGTATTTTGACTGAATTCTGAATAAGATTGTGATTTTTGCACAAAAGGAGAAACACCTCTATTATTCATAATGTATTTGTTATTATTGCCAGGGTTTGCTCGTACCTCACAGTTCAAGAAATACCATCTAAGTATGCATTATTGCCCTCATTACATAAAATGCTAGTGGAAAACACTCTATCAATTCCAATTATGTGGTAGGGGAAAAATAGAAAACTCTGAATGTTAAGCAGCCCTAGAATATCTGACTGGGCTAGTTATAGCTGCTGAACAATGTACAATTGTACAAAATGTGGCAAAATGATAAAAATAAACTGAAGATTTGTTAAAGAAATGAAAACATGGCAGTAAAAGATGCCGGAAAGCTATTTGGCTTTCTACATTACTTCTTCATCACTTGATTATTTTACTGTTTCATTTCTATTTACATACCCAGTTGATTCTTTTGCATCTGGGTTTTGCACAATTCTTTCAATAATACACGGTTCAGTGACTATAATTACAGGATTGTTAAAGTTCACATTTTACTATTCATCTTGTTATCTCTAGTAATGGAAGGTTGGAATAAATGCACATAATTACACGGTTGGTCCTAAATTATTTTTATATCGCTCTGCCCAGGATATGCTTGAAAAGTAACATTTATTCCCTACGATTTATTTTTTTGTAGTGGTGTTTCTAGCAAAATAAAAGTAATAAATAAGTAACTGGACTAGTCCCATGCGCTTACAATCGGCACTTTATTTCAAATAATTCCCTACCTCTTCTCCCACCCAAGCTGCTTGGGGACTTGGATTCTGTAGAAGGAAGCAATGAATGCAATGGACTCCTAGTGTGAGATTTTCTAGATCATGTTTTCTTCCATTTTATCTCTCTGATGATCTACTTGGAGGGAATGGAAAGGAAGGAATTCATCTAACCTATAAGGGTCCAATATCAACCACTCCCTGGTTTGGATTATATGTATCCATTAAAATGGCTTCATAGACTCTTCATTATCATTTTGCAGTCTAGAGTAGTGGAAAGACCGAATATATGTGTTAAAATACCATTTCTATCACTTAATACCTGGATGGCCTTGGGCAAGTCATTGTACTTTTCACCCCTTTGTTTCCCAAACCAGAAAGTAGAGGATTTGAACTAAGTGACCTCAACCATGTCTTCCAGCTCCAAATCTCTGACCTGATGATCAGAGCAACCAATATGGCTCAGAAGTGCCATCTTGAAAGACCGCAGTTGGTTAGTTGCAACAATACTTAGACTTGCGATGACTCTGGAATGATCTTTCCTCAGTTTATTTGAAGGTGATATTCAGGTCAATGGACCAATGTTAACTTAAAGGTTTTTGAATTTCTCTGATCCCTGTTAGAAAGTGAAGAGATGAAAGCTAGCAGTGTGACTGAGTGAAAGAAAAGGAAGAGGAATATTCATGCTTTAACAATCCTTAATACATTTTTTATGCCTTATTGAGAAGCAACAGGACATAATGAAAAGGGCATCAAACTGGGAGTTAGAAATCAGGGGATCTGCGCCTAGTTGTGTTATCAGGTCATTGTACAACCTTGAGAAAACCACTTTACCAAAAATGAGAGGGTTGAACTAGATGACAAATAGGGTCCCTTCCAGCTTTAATCTTCTATGACGTTATAGTTCTTTATAAAGAGAAAGGGGAGGGAAGAGGCATTTATTAAGTCCTTACTATGTGCCAGGCCTTGTGCTAAGCACTTAAACAAACATTTGTCACATTTGATCCTCACAGCAGCAGTGTGTTAGTTACTATTATTATTCCTATTCTGCAGGTGAGGAAACTGAGGCACACAGAGGTTAAGTGACTTGGCCAGGATCACAAGACTAATAAGGGTTGGAAGGTTGATTTTGAACTGTGGTTTTCCTGACTCCAGGCCCAGGCCTCTATCTACTGGGCCACCTGGCCACCATTACTTTACCAGTAACATTCAAAGTGCTACATGCTATGTTGATTTTAGCCCCATCTTTATGTAGTATGACAGATGATAAGCAGTCAATAAGATATATTTAGAGTCTACTCTAGGGAGCTGCTAGGTGGCACAGTGAATAGAGCACTGACCCTGGAGTCAGGAGGACCTGAGTTCAAATCCAGCCTCAGACATTTAACACTTACTAGCTGTGTGACTTTGGGCAAATCACTTAAGCCCAACTGCCTTGTCCCCCCACCTTGCAAAAAGAAACAAAACAAAAAAACAAACAAACAAAAAAAGAGTCTACTCCACTTCATGTCAAGCATCCTGCTATATGTTGGCAGTACAAAGAAAGACAAAAGATTGTCCCTGATCTCAAGGAGCTCACGGTCTATGTATGAATGTTATTTAAATGTAATGTGTTTTTGTTTCCATTGACTCCTCTTTTATAATCAGATAAATAGGGACAAAGAAATTTAATGGGAGGATTAATGTAGTCTCTCAGCAGGAATAGGTCGATGATAACCTCAAGAACATTGCTTTTAGAAATAGTGTGATACACACTATTTCTGTATCACACAGGGTGATACAGCTAGTAAGTGTCTGAAGTCAGATATGAATTCACAAAACTGAGTCTTCCTGACCCTAGGCCTGGCACTCTATCCGTTGCACCAATTGGCTGACCCAGAAACAGTCATAACCACACAGTTTTGGGGCAGGAAGCAGAGAAGAGAGGGAGAGTTGTACTTACAGTAGAATACTATGTTTATTGCACCAAGGAAGTAATTAGTGAGTCTTATCTATTCTTCTTAGGACTACTATAGTGTATTTCTAATGAGTGTTTTGCTTAAAAGTATTAAGATTGTAAATTAAATTAATTGTAAATTATAAATTAGGATTGAAAAGTAGTATTCACATATTGCTTTCTTTTACCAATAAAGTCAAATTGTCCAGCAAGCTACCACCTGATCTTCTATGCCATGCATAAATTCACCTTTCCAAATCATATTTTGCATTCTATTCTTCCCTGCCAGTATATTTAGCAAAAAGAAACGGGATTTTAAATGGGAATTATGCATACCTAGCTCTATAATTTAACCATGAAATTTAGTATTCTTAAGTATAAGCACTCTTAGAATCATTTTTAATTTCTAGCAACATTCAAATTGAGAGAAAATATTACTGAACGTAAGAGTAGGAGAAAAAAGAAGAATATTTTTTAAAATAAGTATTAAAATCTACTTATTCCCTTACAAACAGTGCTAATTTTGGAGTCAGGAGGTCTATGTTCAAATTCTGACTCTGGTCTTTTGACTACCCTGGACATCAGTTTCTTCACCTATAAAATAAAAAGGTTGGGTTACATGACCTTTTAGATCCTATCAGCTTCTAAAGCTATGATCCTAAAGTCAGCTCTCAGCAACTTGTTTCTTTCCAAGTCTGACACAGTACATTTCCTATCTGCATCATGCAAATCTCCAACAATTGAATTCCTTCATAAGGAGATACACAGCATAATCCTTTCCCTGAAGCCTTCAAGCTCCAATTAATTGATGCTGTAGTGCTGGCTGCAGCTAGGATTCACCAAGAAGTACAGGAAGAAATCAATGAGAAACAAGAAAAGTTGATAATGATTAATTCTTACATTAATGCAGAGTCTTGCTTTAGAGAATGAAGTATTTGCAAAGCTAGTGATATCTCATGTGAGACTGATTGCTGTTTTCTAACTTCTTGAAGATGGTGACCATCAATCATGGTCTGGGGCATCCTGGCAAAGGTACCATCTTCCTTTATTGTTGGTTCACATCTTTAGAGGTTTCTTTTACGGCTCTATTTAATACACCTCCTACATTAGGTTAGTGCTTTTTAAGCTTAGTTATCCCTCAAATCTTTAGACTTGTCCCATGTTTGATAGATATAAAATTAAGGGTTGATTTGAAGCTCATTCTGAACGTGACACTGTCCAACTAGATTTCCACTAAAATAGAAAAAATGGTGATAATAACCCGACCAGTCAACAGGCATATATTGTGCCTGTGAAGGAGATAAAAAAGGCAAAAATGATCTACCAGGCAAAATAACATAAGCATGTAAACAAAATATATACAAGGGATTTTTTGAGAAGGCACTAGCAGCTGGGGAGATCAGGAAAAGGCTCATGTAGCAGGTGGTAGTTGAGCTGAGTGAGGAAGGGAGACAGGCATTCTAAAAAGCAGAGGTTAAGAGGGAATGTATTCTAGTCTTGGGTGGCAGACGGCTTGGATAGGAAGATGGTGTGTAAGGAACAGAAAGAAGGCATTTTTGGTGCTACTATTGAGCTTGTGAAGGGGAGTAATGTAATCTTGTCCATCATACTGCTATTTCTAATTAGGAGTGTCCAGGATGTAACTTTTAGAGCTAATTATTTTAAATTAGCAACAAGGAACTGGTCAAATGGTTTTAATGAATTACAACCTCTAAATGGAAAATAGTAGGATATTAAATCGATCAATAAGAATTCATCACAACCAGACAGAGGTTTTGTAGCTATCACTGCTATGTTTAACAGAGAGCACATGAGTTTTAAAACAGCATCCCTGCCTTCATTGAGCTTCTAGTTTAGTTTGGGAGACAGATCTAAGATACAATAAAGCCATTAGATTCTTGTGTGTCTTAAGATTCCTGTCTGAAAATCCATGTGGTGGTCCTTTCAATCAATAAGTTCTATATAGACTGCATTTCCCTTAATTAGATGTGCAGTGGCACTCTGAATGAACCTTAATTGTGAAACAATCTGGGGCTAGGGAAAGCATGAAGACTAATGATGACCAGAGACCGTGCTCCTACTTAACCACTCATTAACTTCATTGGGTGCGCTCAACATTTCTTTCCACTTTACTCTTTACAAAAGCTCTCCTTCATATAACTGTTTTCCAGAATGACTTCTCAAGTGAAATGCTAATGCTGTATGTGCTGTATCCCAGGTAGGTACTCAATAAATGCCTATTTAAATAAATGACTGCAGAGATGAAAAGAGAAAGGGACAAAGAAGAATCACAATAAAGACAGAGAGCAAGGCCTGAAAAAAAAAAACAGGATTGGTAGAGCCTGTAAAATTTTGAAATGTGGCCTTGGTTTCCTTCATTCTTGGCAGTACTATTGACTCAGTTTCATAAGGGTAAGTTCTGTTACTCTTAAAAGACTATGGTAAGGGGCTGCTAGGTGGCGCAGTGAATAGAGCACCAGCCCTGGAGTCAGGAGCACCTAAATTAAATCCGGCCTCAGAAACTTAACACAAAAACTAGCCATGTGACCTTGGGCAAGTCACTTAACCCCAACTGCCCTCCCAAAAAAAAGACCATGGTAGAGGCAGCTAGGTGGCACAGTGAATAGAGCACCAGCCCTGGAGTCAGGATAGCCTGAGTTCAAATCCAGCCTTAGACACTTAACACACTAGCTTTGTGACCTTGGGAAAGTTATTAAACCCCAAATGCCCTGCCTTTCCCCCACCAAAAAAAGAAAAAAAGACTGTGATGAAACATAACAGTAATAATAATGATATAGTGATAACAATAATAACATTTCTAGAGTACTTTAAGGTTTGCTATGAGATTTGTGTTATCCTTTGATCTTCACAACAGTCCCCCTGAGAAAGGTACTATTATTATCCCCATTTGACAGATTAGGAGACTGAGATTGAGAAAAAATGTAATGTATAATATATATATATATAAATAATAGCTAATAGCAGATAACATTTATACAGTATTTACCATGTGCCAAGCACTATGTTTAATGCTTTAAAACTCTTATCTCATTTGATCCTTATAACAATCCTGAGAGTTAGGTGCTATTATTAACCCTGTTTTAAAGATGAGGAAACTGAAGCAAACAGAGATTAAGGGATTTGAAATGTTTGAGGACAGACTTGAACTAAGGTCTTCCTAACTGCAGCTCAGTCATTTCAGTCATGTCCGGCACTTCATGACCCCATTTGGGTGTCCTTTTTTTTTTTTGTAAAAGATATTGGGTTTGCCATTTCCTTCTCCAGCTCATTTTACAGTTGAGGAAATTGAAAAAAACATGGTTAAGTGACTTGCTCAGGGTCACACAACTAGTAAGAGTGTGAGGTTGAATTTGAACTCAGGTCTTCCTAAGTCCAATTCTGGTGCTCTGTACATCTACTGTGCCACCTAGTTGCCCATCCCTGACTGCAGATCTGGTGCTCCATCCATTGTGTAAACTAGCTGCCAGCAGAAGAAATAAAACACTTGTTAAGTGATTTGAGATTATATACCCATTTGTCTGCAGATATTGTCTAAGAAGGTGCTCCCTCTACTAGCTCATACTGTGCCCCCTCAACAGTTAATCACACTCTAATTCAACAGTTAATCATACTCTAATTTCCGTGATTCTTATACGGTACTTGCCTTTCTATAAAACCTCCAGATCTTCAAAGGTCTTCTGTTCTTCTGATATCTGGGGGGTAGCAACCTAGTTCTTGGAGTGTCTATCAAATGATCTCTCATTCTCACTATTTGACCCGTCCAGCTCCTTTTCCAGTCATGTCCTTTATGATCTCCCTCCACCTTTTCTTCCACAGGGCCACAAATATGATGGTATAAAGCTCAAAAACTCCAATGATTGCTTCTTTCTCTTAGTATCAAGTACAAACTCTTCTGTTTGGATTTAATGCCCTTCACAACTTTTCCGACCTTGGTAAATATTTCTACCTTCCCAGCAATTGGTGATTTACCCAATCTGGCACATCTCTGTTTTTATACTGGTCTTCCTCTACACAAGGAATGCACTGTCTCCTCACTTCAGCTTCTTATCATCTCTTGTTTCCATCAAAACAAAACCTGGAGGCTTCCTTCTGCTAGATACCTTTTCCATCCCCAAAATAAACAATGCCTTTCTCTAGAAAATTATTTTCTATATATTAAAGAGTTAAGCGATGCAGTGGGAGAGCACTGGGCCTGAAGTTAGGAAGACCTGAGTCCCAACCAAGCCTCAAGCACTTACTAGCTATGTGACCCTGGTCAAGTCACTTAACCCTGTTTGCCTCAGTTTCCACAGATGAGTTTTCTAAGCCCAGAACTCTATATACTATTCCACCTAGCTGCCCCTGCAATATAGTAGGCACTGAATAAATGTTTATTGATGGATTCATTGAATGCTGTCTTTCATGCAACTTTTCAACTGTGTTGAACATGCTGCCAACTACTTATACCCAAACCCAACATTACTGTTGTTTGTTCAGTCCCTGGAAAAATTTATTTTGATTTTATTTTGTTTCCTAGATCATGGTGCTATATGGTCAGAAGTCAAATAATTTGAGAGGTAATATGGTGAGTTGGAAGGAACTATTATTGTTCAATTCCAAACACTGAGGTCTGGGACCTGAATTTGACTCCCCAACTCTACCACCTTTGATAAGTCACTTAATATGTCTGGGCCTCAGTTTCCTCATCTGTAAATTGATGAGGTTGGGTTAGATAACTTCCAAAGTCCCTTCCAACTCTGATCTTTAAACTACAGTGGAAACAAAAAGTGGTGTAGAAACAACATTGAACTTTATCTGAAAGACCTAATGATCTCTAAAGCAAATAATATCTTTTAAAATCTTGTCCTAGATTCTTTCCACACTCAAAGCCTTTAATGTGGCCCTTGCCTCTTCTCTAAGACAATAAGCACCAACCCCTTTATTCCCTGTTTTTTCCTCCATTTGGTACATTGAATTCCTGGTGGTTTTTTGTTTGTTTTCTCTCCCAAAGAGGAAAAGCAAAGTGAATAATTGGGTAAGGACTTTTTTGCAAGCATTCTCAATAACTGACATGTTAGATGCAGAATAATTTGCTTTTTGCTCATATTTACATCAGTGGAGGCCAGAGTGTGCAAAGAGACACACAGAGATCTGGCTGAATCCAAAAGCAATCATCATGCCTGACCTCCAGGCCAGCCTTCCTGCTGAGTGCCAGATTAAAACTGAATGTCAGGCAAAATACCAGTGAGATCCTTCATCAACACTCTTGTTCAGATGCCAGGGCAACATCCAAGGATGTGTTTTGAAGACAGTGGGAATGGGAATATAAAGGAAGAGGATAGAGGGAAGGACTTGAAGCCTGTAAGTGGTAGAGTGAGTTCACAAAACAACAAATCAAGAAAATGAGTTCAAATATTTTTTGATGATATGACTTTGACCTACTGGGACCCAGTGCTTCATGAATGAATAATGAAATGAATGGCAGCAAAAAACCTTCACATGTGAATGATCACTTTAAACAAGGCTTAAATGGCTTATCATATTGTTAATTTTAATTGATCATTCATACTAAAACCATTCAGGAACTAAAGTAATCATTTTTTTTCTTTGCTTTTTGGAGAGGGGAGGGCAGGGCAATTGGGGTTAAGTGACTTGTCTAGGTCATATGGCTAAGTGCCTGAGGCCGAATCTGAACTCAGGTCGTCCTGACTCCAAGGCCAGTGCTCTATTCACTGTGCCACCTAACTACCCCAAAAGTAATCATTTCACAGGCATTTTTCTTGTTTTTTTTTTATAGGACAAATGTTAATTTTCTACCATTCCATCATTCAATCAAACAAGTAAGCATTTTATTAAGCTCTACTCTGTGTCATTCACTGTGCTAAAACTAAGTTACAAGGACATAATTGAAATATCCCCAGACCTTAAGTAGCTTGGAGGCAGCTAGGTGCATCAGGGCTAGAGTCTGAAAGACCTAAATTCAGATCTGTTCTTAGACACTTACTAGCCATGTGACCCTAGGCAAGTCTCAACCTCTGTTTGCTTTAACCTACTGGAGGAGGAAATGACAGACCACTCCAATATCCTTAAAAGAAAATTCCATGGACAATATGGTCCATGGGGTCAAGAAGAGTCAAACCTGACTGAACAACAACAATTAAGTAGCCTAAATTATTCAATTACCTCTTAACTTGGAAAGGTTACCACTCAATATACTCCTAAGACTTGGAGTGTCTTAAGGATTTAAGAGAATTTTTTTTACCTCCAAATTCCACTTCCACTTGTATCTCCATTTAATTGACTATATGAGAATGTTCCTCTCTCTCTCTCTCTCTCTCTCTCTCTCTCTCTCTCAACTGGGTAGTATATTGAATAGAGAAACCAAAAGCCATGAAATGCTGGGTTTGTACCCTATCTCTGTCACATACTGCTTGTGTGACCCTGGGCAAGTCACTCAACCTCTCAATGCTCCAAAAACTTTCTTATATTATGAATTTCAGAGAAGGTGATAACTTGTATCAATAGAGTAAGTTTCTTCATCCCTGATTTTCCTGTATAATGAAATCACAGGTTCAAGTCATCTTCCTAATCAAGAGAGTAAACCATCTCCCAACATTTCAATGTCCTCATTTCCAAAATGGTGATAATAATTGCTGCAGTACCTGTATCATAGGGTTGTTATAAGACTTAAAGAAAATAATCTTTACAAAGTGCTTGGCAAACCTTAAAGTGTTACATAAAAGCTAGTTATCATTATTATTGTATAGGCAACTTCATTTTTGTTGTTCAGTCGGGTTTGACTCTTTTCTATAGTTATCATATATATAGTCTTTAGAGATGGGGAACGAGTAATACCAGCCGTGGCTTTGGCCAGTCCATTGATTTTGGTGCATGCTGTCATTTGCATTTTGGGGACTTGTTAGACCTTTCATGCATGGAGCAGGTTGTTTGTTACAAGTCGGTTTTGCAGGCAGGATTCTCCTGTGAGGTCAGGATTCCTGGGTTTCTGCCCATGTCAGTGTGACAGCCACTTCTACAATAACAGCCCAGGTGCACTGCGCAGAACCAGCCCCCTTGCTGCACAGTGGATGCCTCTTGCCTGAATCTAAAAGGCCTTGCCTGTAGTGCTTGAATGCACCTGACTGTTTCAGAGCTCTGACTGCAGGATTATGGCTTAATAGTCGAGCACTGTCATATTTTAAAATGCCACTGATGTCAACTCTGGCATTAACCATTTTCTTTTTATGAAATTGGATGAATTTAGTGCTCATGAAAGTGAGAAATTGACATGATGAGGCTTAGGTAAGGATAGGTCAGATGACTTCCATCTTCTGGGTCTCATTCTTTACTCCTTTTCCATTAAAAAAATTAAAATAAAACATAGTTTCCACTTTCTACCAACAACTTCGGTCTTCCTCGTAAGGTTCTCTATTTTTATGCTTTTTCTTGACTTCTTTTAAAGAATTAATTACATATATTAGAATCTCCTGATTTGGTTTATAGGGACCAAAAAATATGACTTGTCATATTGTTTATTATTATGGTTATTATATTATATTATATGTTGTGTATATATTATTAAATAATATATTATATTATTATAATACCAAGTACATAGATGGGATACCTTGGCTAGTAATTTCCAGCTTCATTATCAGGATGTTAAACTATCCTCTGCAATATCACCTAAGTCTTTTACTTTTATTCGAATGTTTGTCTATTAAAGAGAGATTCTAAGGAGTCTTAATCCTATCTATCTTTATAAGGTGAGCTCCTGGAGAATAGGGACTGTCTTACTTTTCTATTTGTATCACCATTGCTTAGTACATGGCAAACATTTTAAAAATATTTCATTCATTGAATCATTTTTGAGTCATCTAGGTGGCAGAGTGGATAGAGCTCTAGGCCCGTAATCAGGATGACCTGAGTTCAAATGCAGTGCTAGGCACTTACTGTGTGACCCTGAGGAAGTCATTTAACCTCTTCCTGTCTCAGTTTTATCATCTGTAAAATGGGGATAATAATGGCTACCTGTTGTGATTATAGAGGGAATAAAATGAAATAATATTTGTAAGTTCTTTGCAAAGTTTCAAGTGTTACATAAATAAAACATTTATTATTATTCATTCATTCTGACTTGTCCCCATTGCTAAAAAGAATGTGGGCTGTAAGCTACCACTTTAGTACCCCCTCATAGCTATAAATGATGTTTTCTTATTTCTATGTACTGGACCTTTCTATAATACTATTTATTATGGAGCAGAAGTTCTTATAGGCAGATCAGTCTTGTGCCCCTTTTATTCGCCAAATTATTGAAATTATAATTCTGTTTCACTTATAAATTTGTCTCACAGCAGAGATCACTGTGACAAGAGTCCTGTAATTTGAGAGCCGAAAAGTAGCTTCATTTGATCTAGAAAAACAAACAAATTGGGGCTGCTAGGTGGTGCAGTGAGTAAAACCCTGGCCCCTGAGTCGGGAGGACCTGAGGTCGGTTCCGGCCTCAGACACTTAACATAACACCCACCCACCCACACACACACACAAACTAGCGGTGTAACCTTGGGCAAGTTACTTAACCCCAGTTGCCCTCCAAAAGACAAAAGGAAAAAAAAGAAAAACAAACAAATAAACAAACAAAAACTTCTCATTTTATCAGTAAGGACATTGGGGCCCGGTGAGGTTAAATGATTTGACATAGATCACACAACCAATTCACTAATTCACAGAGGCAGGGCTAAAACCAATGCCTTCTGTCCCCTCGTCCAGCATCTTTTCCTTAATACTAAGCTAACAATAGTACCGTGTTTCCCCGATAAGAAGATCTATCCCGAAAATAAGCCCTCCCCTTACTGTGTAAGATTCCTCTAAAATAAGCCCTCCCCCCAAAATAAGCCCTATTGAGATTAGTACTGTAGTGAAGGTGATCCCCTGCGCTACACGCTACATTATGGTACCCTCTGTATGCACCGTACCCCCCCCCCCGTGAAACGCACGCAGCGCTCCGAGCTGCATCCAATCAGAGCTGCAGCAGTGAGCGCGTCATCCTGTTCTTTATTGAATTCATTATTGAAAAAAGGTACATTTTTTTGTTCACATTTACCTGTTTATTAAAATTGCTGTCAATGTTCATTAAAATAAGCCCTCCCCTGAAAATAAGCCCTCTGGTGTTTTTCTGTCCAAAAAAAATAATAAGACAGTGTCTTATTATCGGGGAAACACGGTAATTGCTTTTCACCTCAAACAAGAACTTTTTCTGAGGAGTAGTAAGGAATGATTGTTTTATTTCTATTCTCATCTTCATATTCTCAAAGCAGTCTGGTTAAATCTATGAGCAGAATGGTGATTTTTTTTTCTTATGGGGACAAGACATTCAACACTAACAAATGAATTGTGATCCAGGGGTTCATCTTTAGATTGGATATTTTGAACTCTGAATACAATTTTTTTATAGAAGTTATATTTACGATAATGTTTAGGTTTCTAGGCAAATCCACAAAAATTCCTATGGCCCATAACATAACCTTTTAAACAAAATTGGGAGAGAATACTTTTTTACAATTTATTAATTTAACTATTTTTAGTTATCAACATTCACTTCCATAAGTTTAAAATTTTCTCCCCCTCCGTTCCCAAGATGGTATGCAATCTGATATAGGTTCTATATATCCATTCCTATTAAATACATAGAAAATAATACTCTTGTGATGCTATGAGTTAAACAGAACAACAAACACAATTGAATAAGAAACAAGAGTTACATGGTATTGTGGCATATTTTTTTATATAAATTAATCTGGAAAGCTAAGGGTCAAGAAGAGAATCTTTAACTAGAAGGAGGATATGTATAAAGAACTATAGACATCCTGAAGAAGGACATAGGATCATTTTCAAAGTTTTAAATAACTAATGACATTGATACTTTGTGTTGAATTCCACTTGAAAACATGCCATTCCTTTTCCTTAATAATTAACCATGATTTGGTTTGATTTATGATTAGCAAAAGGATTGAATATAGAAGAGAGAACTCAAGATGTTCCTCTAACAAATGAAAGTGGAGAGGAAATTGTTTTTTTAAGAGGAGGTGAGCAAAATATATGTACTTACAAGAAAGGAATTACTTAAGGGAGAAATAACTAAAACAGTGAAAGGCAGTGAGAAACTAGAGAAGGATATATGTGTTTGATCTCTTTAAGGGGGAAGAAAGACAGATATACAGATGTTGAGTCAGATAGTTCTCTGATCAGTCACCAAATAATATTGTCCCAATTTATAATGGCTGCTATCTCAAAAGAGCAGATTAGGAAGAGAGGATTTCTGATTAGATACAGGATTTTAGCTTTATATGTATGCAGCATTCACAAGATGGGACCTTATGATTTGGAAGGATCCTAGTTCAGGGGGGGAAACCTGTGGCCTTAAGGCCACAAGTGGCTTTCTAGGTCCTTTTGACTGAAACCAAATTTGGATTGTGTCAAAAGGCTGCATTTAAGGACCTAGAAGACCACACATGACCTTCAGGCTACAGGTTCCTCACCCCTGTCCTAGTTATTAAGGCTAAGGAAGCCCAGATTTTTAATGTAATGTCATGGGGGGAGACAGGGAATTTCCACCTTAAGCCTAGGTATCCTCCAAATGGGGCAACGTTGCCCAAATGTCCCAGTATGAGTATGGACTATGTCTTTTCCCTTATCAAACCTACTTTTTTGTTTGGTTTTCTTTATAGATGCATAGAAAATATACCTTAGGTGTGAAGTTGCTTGTTTCTTGTAGTAAATCACTTGCTGATTTGTTATTCCCTGTCCAGAATGGGACTCTCTTAAATAGAGTTTATTTTCAACTTCTGCCTCAGACCCTTATTACCTATGTGACCCTGGGCAAGCTACTTAACTATTTCATCCTCAGTTTTGTCAGCTGTGAAATGGAGGAAATAATACTACCCACCTCACAGGGTGGGTGCTTAGCCATGATTTTCATAGGGAGTAAAAAAAATGGGGTGGGGAAAGAATATTGGATGTTTCTCAAAGATGTTTGAATATCAATTTGATAATTCTAACTAGAGAAAAGCAGTAGAGTGTAAGAGTCATCTTGTCTTCCCTCATCACCCTCCTTACTGTTTGCACAAAGCTCTATTTCTGATTTGTTAAATCTTTCATTCTCCTGATTCTGTTGTGAGAGATGTGTCCATGGCCCCACACAACTTAGCATGCTGAACTAGATTCAGTGGACAATGTATAACAGGGAAAACAAAAAACAAAAGCAAAAATAAATACTCCCCATCCCTTACACCTACCAGTACTGCAGTTTATTTGCAATGCTGTATAAAGGTTATGGGGGAAAAAAATCTAAGTTGAGTATTATGGAAGTTGAAGTATATTTTCCTACCATTTAATCATATTGAACATCTCTCAGTTTATCGAAGCTAGAGGCTGGACATTTTCTAATTGGCAGTGAAAACTTCCTAAACTTGTGGAACTACATGAAAATGGAGTGAGTTTTCCCTCAGGAGGGTCTCTGAAACACAAAAGGTCTTCAGGGAAAGTTCTGATTCTCCTCTGATCAATATATTGTAGAGGGGAATTGTATACCATTAAAGGTTGTGCTGGTTGGTCTTAGAACTCCATTCGCAGTCTAGCTTCTATGAGTTACCAGTTCTCCCTCTGACGGAATGGAGGTTTTCCAGGGAATCTGGCAGTTTCTTTGAACCCGGATCTTTTTCAGTTCCAAGGCCAGTAACTCCTCTGCTACACCACATTTCCTTTCGAGTCCTTTCACATCAGTAATAGTATGTTGTAGTTGTAGTTTAGTTGTTTGGTCTCATGGACCAATAAGATGCCAGTACTGTCCATGGGGCTTTCTTGGCAAATATACTGGATTGTTTGCCATTTTCTTCTCCAGTGGATTAAGGCAAACAGAGGTTAAGTGACTTGCAGAAGGTCACACAGATAATAAAAATATCTGAGGTGTTCCTGACCCCAGGCCCAGTACTAATGCCTACTAAGGGTATGACTATGAGCAAGTCACTTAATTTCTCTGTGCCCTAGGAAACTCCCTAAACCTGTAAGGAATTAATAGCTTGAATTGAGGGAAGGGATTTTACACCTTATAAGGTCCCTATAATAATAACATCTCAGGTTCAGACTTCATCTCATCAAAGGAGGAAGGGAGAATGAAACAAAACAGACAAACTCTTGGCTCTTTATTGTCTCAGACAAATGAGATAATTATACCATAATCCTTTGGGGTTCCAAGGGAAGATTCTTAGTATTTGTTTCTAATGGATCTTTCATTCATTTATTTTAGTTCAACCTTGTCTTCATGCCCCCAAAAGACTTTTTCACTTCACAAACTGTAAATTCTAAGAAAATAACCATGTTCCCTTTCCAGTTGTTACGTGATGAAAGGGTCTGCATTGTTCAGTATTGCAGAGTCACAGTACTGAGAAATCCTCAGGACTGGCTACATCATGCTTTGGAAAAGTTTATGTAGGGACCACTGGAGTCATAAATCATGGAGTAGAAGGATTGCTTCCACCAGTCAACCCTGAGCTGCTGACTGAATAAGTCCTGTGCTTTATCATCTCATAATGAAGCTGCCTCAGATGCATGCTTCATTTTATTACCCAATGTAACACATCGAGATAAATTTAACATCTTATAGATTTGCTTCTTGCTTAGTATTCATATCTATCTCAGACTTTTCATTAATATTATGATACTTGAATGGGAGTTCTCCCCCTCCCTTCCATTTACATTCTAACTGTACCAAATTGGCATTTGGTGAATTTATCATCATTGCTGTTCCAAGCAGGCCAGTGTTTTTATTTCATTAATACTAAAAGTCCTCTTGGCTGCAAAATTAATTTTGAAGTCTTTTATGTGAAGCAAAACCTCTGATGCTGGTTTTTATTGGTTTTTACAAACTAGGAAATACTATGGTGGTTTTTGGTTGTACTCTCCAACCTCTCCATCCCCCCTCCAAAGAAGTGGGGGGATATAGTCAAAGCCCATCTATTATTATTTTTATCAACTTTGCATCTGTTACTTCCAATACTAGATTGGATTTTGAATTTTGATTGTGATATTCTTTTATCATTTTGCCATCCTTGAATTGTTCCTTTAAGAAATAAAAGCAGGGTTAACTGACACGATATAAAAAGAGTTTCTACCCTGAAAAGTTCACATGTCCAGAGCATGGATGCTGGGAACCATGTGTCCTGTGACTACCTTTTGGCTGAGGTGAGGATGCTTCCTAGATAGAATGCTTGTTTAGGTGTCATAATATGGATTCAATTCCCAGCTCTGCCACTTATGACTTCCATGACCTTGGCTAAATCATCCCTGTATCCCTACCCTCTTAGTATACTCCTCTATAAAGGGAAGAGTTTTGATTGGATTACCTGTAAAGGTCCTTTCTAGCTTTATATCCTATATTACTTAGGAATCAGGAGATCATCAGTTTTGTACCTCATTCCTCAAGGTTTTTTACTGGTCTATGAAGCATCTAGGATTAGGATTGGTTGGTATGCTGGTCAAGTTCAGGGAGAGAGAAAAAGGATAGGGAAGAAATAGGGAGTCAGTTCTACTCATCCTCTCGTGATGAGATCTCTGGTTGAATTCATGGGGGAGTGGAGAGTAGAGCCTCTAAGTCTCCTCCTGCCCATCTCTATTTCAACTGAATTTATCTTAGGTTCTAGGATTCCTAGTTATAGCTCTAGTTCTGATACAGACTTCAACAAGCCAGTGTTGCTGCCCTATTCCCACTTTACTGGATTACTTGAACTCTTACATTTCTATTTCAATTTTCTTGGCAAAGATAGTAGAGTGGTTTGCCATTTCCTTCACCAGCTGATTTTATAGATGAAGAAACTAAGGCAAACAGGGTTAAGTGACTTGCCCAGGGTCACAGGTAATCAGGTCTGAGACCTGATTTGAACTCATCTTTCTGACTCCAGGCCATGCTTTCTATCCATTGTGCAACCTAGCTGCCCTTGACCACTACTGGCTCACTTAGAAACTTCATTATCATTCTCATGACTGCGTAACTAGGTGGTGCAATGGAGAAAGTGCTGGGCCTAGAGTCCG
The DNA here is from genome assembly GCF_028583685.1 of Petaurus breviceps papuanus. Classification (NCBI taxonomy): domain Eukaryota; kingdom Metazoa; phylum Chordata; class Mammalia; order Diprotodontia; family Petauridae; genus Petaurus; species Petaurus breviceps. The sequence goes on from NW_027185809.1 coordinate 38,815,428, forward strand.
AGAGACTCATATTCCTGAGTTCAAATCTGACCTCAGACACTTAAGCAGTGTGGCCCTGGGAAAATCTGTTTGCCTTAATTTCCTCACGGGTAAAATGAACTGGAGAAGGAAATGTCAAGCCTATCTTTGCCAAGAAAACCCCAAATGGGGTAATGAAGAGTCAAACACAGCTAAAAGGATAAAACAACACAGGTGGCTTATTTAGACCCTTTGTTCTCATTCCCATGACTTTATGTCGGTCTCCAATCCCTTTGTATTTATGACTTCCCCTAAACCTCCTAACTCTTTACTTTTGGTATCTTCCTTGGTAGACTGATTCCAGTTTCTCTCTGACTCTGATTTCAATATTGACCTGGATTCCAATCACCCCAACCATCTTATGGCTTTTCTCAGATTCTGGTATTCCCTCCTGCTCCTCAAACCTACAAAATTGAATGTCATTTTGGAGATGGGGAGAATATGAGAAAATAGCCAAACCCAGTAAGCCTTTCCATCAGGATACCTCATTGATGAAAAAAGATATTTGTATTTTAACCTGGTATTTTTGACATATGGAAACATTTTTCCTTTTCTTCTTAAGATGATGGACTTAACAGATATTTCCCACATAAGCTAAGTACTTATGATTGACTCTAATTGATTTACAAAATATTATGATTTCTCTTTTCACACAAACTTTTCTTTTACTTCACATGTCCAGCCTTAAACTCTTTCATGCAGTTCTGTTGTTGTTGGTTTTTTAATATTTACTTTGATGCTTTATCTATGGTAATTTAAATGGAGTCAGAAAGGGAATTTACAATTTCTATGTTTAGGATAAAAGGTTTTTTTTTTCGTAGATGTGTGTGTATGTGTGTACACTGGAGGGAGTATAATGTTTTGTGGCTTCTCTTGTAGGTAATTTGTGGTTTGGATTTGCCTTATGTCATGTCAAAGGGTTTCCCCTGGTGTTGGTAGGCTTAGAGAGGAACTCGTCTTTTTGTTAGAAGGTTAAAGAATCTTCATACTACCCAGATGATTTGATTGGTCAATCTCTTCTTGTTGCTTCATGATACTAAATAATGAAACATGACAGAAATGCTGTGCTAATCCATGGCTCTGTGCCATGTCCAGGCCCTACTTCAGTTGGGTCATTGAGTCGTCATTCCCATCAGTATGGTCTATGTCACAGTCATGTTATATTTCCTGGGCATGTCCCTAGGGTATCCAATTAATTCTTCTTTGTGGAATATGCCACATCACATAGGTTGGCACCCAGTCATAAGAGAGTAAATTATTGAGCTCTTTTCCTGTCCCCACCTGACACGGTACGTGGCCCTGACACAAATAATTCAATCAAAGTCAGCATAGTATCTATCCAAGAGCTTTCTAGTTCTAGAGCCTTGTGTGCTTGACTGAGTAGTTGAGATAAGGAATTTAAGGGCTGGAATTTGTTTCTGAATGATGTTGAGCCAGAGGCATTTTGACTCAGTAAGGAATCTCTCCTGTAGGATGCAAGGGATCCTAAAAGTAAGCATGAAATAGCATGAGATAGAATTGAGAGAAACAACAACAAAAAATAGATTTTAGGAGAAACCCAAAATAAGAATAAGGAGGGAGAGGTTTGGGGATGAATTAATGTGCATTTGCTAATCTTAAGAGTTGTAGGAATAATGGGTGCAAGAGCATGAGACCTGTTGGAATAAGCACCGCAGATTGTACTGTACCTGTTGTTTTATTGTTGCATGGAACTTCCAGTGAGGACAGCCCCTTTTCTAATGCATATTTGCATTACTCTGCAATTTATAGTCACAGAGAGTTGTCTGGAGCACTGAGAAGTCAACTGATTTACCCATGGCCTCATGGCCAGTATGTGTTATAGGTGAGACTTGAATCAGAGTCTCACTGATGATCTAAGGTCCACTTCTTTATTCACTGAGCCATATTACCTTTCCCTTGATGAGTATCATTGCAATATATGAGTTCAAGAAGTTTGTGCATATTATCTGCTTATTAAAAAAAAAATCTTTTGTGACTTTAACACCCTCCTCCTTGCTGACTTCTTTCACTGTATTATATTTTCCAGTGCATTTCAACAGTACTCAGAATTATTACATATATATTAAATATACATATATGTGTATGTATGTATATATATACACATACGTACCTGTGTGTGTACATACCTTAAGTAGATAGCAATACTTAGGACAAGGTTACTGGGACCCAGCATAAGGAGCTTACAGTTTTCATAGCTGGTGAAGGATTGTAAAGTGGGGCAAGATGCTGCAGGAAGGAAGCCTCATCACCTCATGCTATTGTCCTAGGGGAAGGAACTATTTTCCACCTGTCTACCCTCTGCCCCAGCCCCCACCATGGTCCTGTCACTCTTGTACCCAAAGAGCTATTGTAACATGACCAAAACTGACAGCCTATTGTCATGTGGCCTGGGGAGCCATGCCATATAGGATACTTAAAATCAATAATAATGGTGACAAGTGCTGCCTTAGAATGTTTTAGGCTACTTATCACTCTTTACCTCTCCTCCTAACACCCAAAGTGAATATGCCCCAGCTGCCAGAATTCCAAATTATGACTCCATATAGACATGTGGTTTGAAGGCTCTTCCTTAGTTTATTTGCTTAAAATTGGAGTGGGGGAGAAGACTTAAGGTGCTCTTCCTATTTTCATTGTGACTGATGTTGCTTCTACTGCCTAGACTATAATAAAGTAGGTTGGGTTATTTTTGTTTGTTTTTTTCAAAATGGGAGGGCAGTATTTATATTTGAGATGATGACAACTCCTCTGGATACATATATAATGTATAGATGTGGGTATATATACATATATATATATATAGTTTATTGAGTGAATATGTAGATAAACTTTAAAAATTAACCCATATTTCCCTGATAATGAGTAAATATAATGAATCAGTGTTATCTTCCATAAAAAATGCTATTAAAAGGTTTATAATATCTTGATCTATAAAGGACTCTTTAACCTTTCAGGAATTGGTGGAATTTCTCTGTGTGGTCATTAAGAATCATTCTGGTCTAAAATAGATTCCACCTGTGGGCATTAATGAGTACATCTTGAGAAGCAGCATAGCATCATTACCTATTAGAAGTAGGAGTTAAAAGTTGAGTCATAATCAGGACTGCAGCTTTGCTGTTGGACACTTGTATCTGGTAGTCTCACTTCCCAGAGCAATGCTAGTTTCATCTCTTCCCTCTCTCAGGGCCTGCCTTCCATTACCGCTACACTCTCTACTTTCCATCTTGCTCGTGTTTGGAGAACTAGGAGAGAAGCTGCAATTTTGATGAAATGGATAAGGCAGCATTCTCTGGGGAAGAGGCCACTCTCTCTTGTCCATATTATACCTGATCAAGGCAGCCTGTGCCAAAGCACCAAAACTACACATCTATTTGGGAAGTCAGTTATATCAGATTTTCATTTCAACCCAGTGGCAGAATTCCTAGTTATATATGTAGTCAGAATAGCTAGATTTTTATCAGTAGTTCTCTGACCTTAGGCCAAATTACTTTATCTATTTGGACCCCAGCCTCCTTGACTGGGGTGCCAGCCAGACTTATTATATGAAATTGTTGGGAAGATCATCTGAGAAGATAAGAGTATGGAGATAGTGCTTTAAGACTGTAATGCATTATGAAAATGTAAGGTGGCATTATCAATACTTTATATTAATATTATTCAGCAAAATGTGAGACTATGTAGACTAGGGAATCTACAACTGGTTCAGTAACATTGTAAAACCAAACTTAATTTCAATTTAATTATAAAAACAACAAATCACTTTGGGTGTACAAGGCCATGGGAGGGAGGTGCCCCAAATCAAACAAAATTAGAATATCACCATGTCAGGAGGATGGGCAGTTTTAATAATAGTAAAGGTATGCTTTAACTCCCACAGTATAGGTGACTGGGACTTGGTTCTAAGGAGAGTTAATGGAAATTACAAGATTCAAAGCTTCCCCTTTACTAGGTTGCTAATGTTCAATAACTGGTCATGAAATTACTTGGTTTCCTGAAAGTGATTACATAAGGCCAATCCTCTCTTGTAAACCAATGTATGTAATAATACAGCCTTCTAGCCCAGCATTCCATTTCCAGGAAAGGATAAATGCCCATTTTTTTGCTCTTATTTTGTATTAAGAATGAAGAACTTAGGGGGCAGCCAGGTAGCACAGCAAGTAAGAGCACCGGCTCCAGTGTTGAGAAGACCTGGAGATCGAATCCCGGGCTCAGACACTTAGCATCCACCCAGAAGCACCTGGCCGTGTAACCTTGAGCAAGTTACTTAACCCCAATTGCTTAGGGGCGGCCAGGTAGCACAGCGAGTAAGAGCACCGGCTCCAGTGTCGGGATGACCTGGATCAAATACGGGCTCAGATACTCAGCACCACACCCAGAAATAACTGGCCATGTAACCTGGAGCAAGTTACTTAACCCCAATTGCTTAAAAAAAAAAAGAATGAAGAACTTAAAATCCATATTGTGCATCCCATTCAACTCCATTCATTTTTAAAAGGGGGAGTTCCTTAGGGACCCCAACAGATTATCTATTTTATGGCTTAAGTCATAAGGAGTGTAGGCTAATAATTGTTATTCTGGTTAATATAACCATAGCAGCTATTCTCCTGCCAGGCTGGAGTACCCTGATAGACACCATAAGTACAGCACAACAAATTGCAAGTCCTCTGAAACAGAACAATGAGGAGTCCATGGAACACAGATAAAGAAGAATCTGAACCGGAAATGAAGAGGAGGGCAAGAAATCAGAATCAAACATGTCACCACAGTAGCAGCTCACAGAAAAAAAAAATAGGGCAGCAAAAGGAAAACGAGATAGTATAATCAGGCACAAAAGAGAGTGGAGATAAAATACGCTCCCCCAATAAGGACTATTATGCTTTTAATGGATTCAGTGTGACAGGTTAGCCTTTTTGTTTTAAGACTATTACAAAGAGAATTATTTTAAAATTAGAACATTAGGAAGGAAAGGATATAAAAGTGAGTATTGATCTTAAAATTTGGAATATGTATACATACCAATCAGTAAGCCCAGCTGACCTACATACTAGAATATTACGGGAATTAGCTAATGGCTATGCCAGGTTTTTTTTTTTTTTTTAATAATGGGAATTGAAGCCAGCATGAAAACAAAAGATTTAAATTGCCAAAAGAAAAAAAAATGACATAAGAAAGATAGAAGAAATACTAACAGTTACTGGCAGGTAATTTTGGTTCTACCACTAAGCCCCCTCCCCTCAGAAATATAGTCAAGAGGCAGCTAGGTGGCACAGTGAATAAAGCACTGGTCCTGGAGTCAGCAGGACCTGAGTTCAAATCTGGCCTCAGACACTCAACACAAAAACTATCTGTGTGACCTTAGGCAAGTCACTTAACCCCAACTGTTGCCCTCCAAAAAAGCAAAAAGAAAAAAATGTATTCAAAAGATAGAATCTGTAAAAATCTAGAAAATAATAGTGTTGTAAAGATTTTTTTTCTTTTCTGTTACCAAAAGTTCTGTAGGGATATATTGATTTCTTTTATTCAACAAATATTTATGAAGTGTTTACTTAGATAAAATACTCAACTAGCAAGAAGGGCATATGTATAAATCAAGTACAATAAGAAGCCAATAAGCAGTGTATTTAGTCTAAGAAACCCTCCAAATCAATTTTCATGGACTATTACAATTAGAAGAAATATCAGCTGTCATTTAGTCAAAACATGTATCTCTACAGTGTTCTTACAAAGGGTCCACCCAGGCTTGTCTTGAAGTGATGGGGAACCCAATAATTCCTGAGGCAACCCCTTCCCCTTTAAGAAAGCTCTGATATTGGGAAGTTTCTCATTTGTTTTCTGGCTATTCCATTGTGTCCGAATCTTCATAACCTCATAGACCCTACTGTCAACGATTTTTTTTTTTTTTTTGTCAAAGATACTAGAGTGTTTTACCATTTCCTTCTCCGGTGGCTTATAGAAAATAAGTGACTTGCCCAGGTTTATGCAGCTGAGAGAGAGAGACAGAGACAGAGAGAGAGAGAGAGACAGAGACAGAGAGATAGACCAGATTAGAACTCTGGTCCTCCTTACTCCAGGTTCGGAACTCTCTTCAGTGAGCCATCTAGCTGCCTCAAGTTTCACTGTTTCACATTATATTGAGCCCAAATCTCCTCTTCTGCAAATCACACCCACTGCTCCCAATTCTGCCATCTAGAGTCAAGTGAAACAAAGGTAATTTGTTTCATCCATGACAACCTTGAAGACAATTATCAAGCCTCAGTTTCTTCATCTGTTAAATAAGGAACTAAAAGAGATTGTCCTCTGTAAGCTCTTTGAGTGCTAGATTTTGTATCCTCTGGCAAAAGTTAAGTTTTACCCTGCATCCCATCTTCTAAAGCTTCAGTAGAAGTAGCAGCATCTTTGCAGGGGCCTTCTATGCTATTGTCATCACTTTTTTTTTTCCAGAATAACCTAAATTTGGAAAATAAAATGCAATAATGACAATAATACTAATAAGCATTAGACAGAAAATTTTGGCTTTAAAAAATAATAACTAGCATTTCTGTGGAGGTTTAAGGTTGTCAAGGCACTTTACATATATTATAACATTTAATTCTATTAACAACCCTGGGGAGTATGTGCTAATATTATAATTAACATTAATTTTACAGATGAGGAAACTGAGACTGAGAGAGGTGGAATAACTATCCCATAGTCACATACCTAGTAGGTTTCTTCAGCAGGATTTGAACTCAGGTTCTCCTGACTCCAAATCTAGCACTCAATCCACTATTTTGTGAAGGTCATGATGAAGTTTTATAACTGACTTAGTGAAGGAAAACTTCTTGGACAGGTAGTTTTCAATTGATCATACTTCTGTCCACTGGTCAATAAACTATTTATTAAACTAACTTTTTTCTATAAGAAGAAAACTTCAACCTTTGGGGAATGGAAAGTAGAAATGAGTTTCCTGACTTCATATCACAATAGAAAGGGTAAAAGACATTTGAGCTCTTTGGGGAAGGAAATGTTAAGTAGAAAGGCCAGAGGCCAGTTTTCACTGAAATATAATGGGTAAATTCTATTTAGACAGAAGTTCAATTAAAAGACCAGGATTTCACAGGTGGGACTTTGTTTTCCTCATAACCCCTTTTTTTGCTAGGGACATAAATGTCTTGGGCCTCCATGGACTTTTTAGTAGCTTTGTTTTCCCCAAGAAAGAATCACATAATGTCAGTACTATGAGGGACATTGTTAATCCTTTAGTCTGGGAGTTCTTAACCTATGGTTTATACATCCCATACGGAACTGTGGATATATTTTGATAAGTCCATGACTTTACATAGGGAAAATACATGCAATTTCCTTCAACATCCCCACCTTCCCCATCACTGTTTCATTATATGTGAGTCAGCATAAGAAATTAAATGGGAATTTTGGGGGAGTTTTACAGAAGCTGCATATAACATGTGAAAGTCAGCTGATGACACAGAAAAGAGTTTAGAAACTCATAAATGCATAAAATATATGTATAGTATTATATAATGCCAACACATTTTATCTTTTAATGTCACAGTGATTCAGACTTCTCTGATATGAAAGAAAGTTCCAAAAATTTTACATAGAATTTCCAGATTGAGGTGGTGCTGGGCCCCAATCCCCCACAATGTGGAAAAAATAACACTACATCTTTATTTCACTACAATTGGTTTCCTTTGTAATTGTATATTTTGTGTATTTAAAAGCATTATTCTGAGAAGGGAGTCTCCACTAAACAGCCAAAAGAGTCCAAGAGACTGAAAAAAAAGAATCCTTAATCTAGTCCAACCTCCCTTATTACACAGAAGTAAAGTGAAGAGCTTGGTTTGCCTGCACAGTAAGTGAGACCACTAGTAAGTAGCAGAGAAGATAGCAACAGATCTTTTTTTTTTTTGCTCTTTGGAGGGGGAAGGTAGGTCACTTGGGGTTAAGTGACTTGCTCAAGGTCATATGGCTACTTTTTGTGTTAAGTGTCTGAGGCCAGATTTAAACTCAGGTCCTCCTGACTCCGGAGCCAGTGCTATATTCACTGTGCCACCTAGGTGCCCCGCAACACATCTTCTGATTCCAAGTTCAATGTTCTCTTGAATCAGGCCGCCATATTTCCCACTTATTTGTCTCTTTATAAATGTCTACCCACACCTATCTCTGGACAATGAGTGGGGAAAAATTCCATAGCTGATCCAATGTAAGACTAAAATTACTGATTTTTCAAAGTAAATTTGTTGACTTTTTTATAAAGTTACCAAACTATGCCTGGTATCTAGCTTAAGACATAGCATTTTGCACATTAATATTTTCAAAGGTAAAAATGGCCCCCAAAACGTGTTGGTGAATTGAGCCTACACACTATACAACTATGGTATGCTCTTGGGAGGAACAAAAGTTATTTGGCAAATTTTCCAGTCTGTGAATGGTCAGAAGATGTATTTTTACATCATCTAGTAAAACACTTTTTCAATAGGCATGAAATCCTCAGCTGGAACTCACTGTCTGACAGCTTAGTCAGTCATCATGTGCATTTGCATGGATTTCAAACATTTGTTGCTTAAGTATATTTTGTTTAGGTCTGGCAGGCCAGCAGTCTAATTAACTGGGCAGGTTTTAAGTTGACTAATGCTCATGTATATGAGGAAGGAGCACATGCATAGTGGTTCTTTCTTTGCACCTGTCTACTTCCATCATGGATTCAGTCAGTAAAGTTAAAATAACAAAAATATAAGTCTCAGTGAACCCATTGTTCATTTCATTTTTGCCAGTTTTTTAGTTGGTCAATAAGCATTTATAATATACTTACTATATGCCAGACACCATGCAAAGTGCGTGTAATACAAAGACAGGTGAAAACAGACCCTGACCTCAAGGAATTTTCATTCTAATAATGCAGACAAAATTCAAGCAGGTAAATATGTGATATGGACAGAGTAGGTGGAAGGTAAACTTTGAAGGGGTACAACCTTTGGAAGTCTTCTGGCTCCTCTGGCTTCCTTCACATCCCAGATAAAATCCCACCTTCTACAAGACACCTTTCTCAATCTCTCTAAATTCTTGTGCATTTCTTCTTTTATTTCCTTTTTCTCCTGTCGATTGTACATGGTTATTTGCAAGTTGTCTCATTAGACTGTGAATTCCTTGAGGGCAGGTGCTGTCTTTTGCCTTTCTTTGTGTCTTCTGTACTTAGCCCGGCACATAATTGGTGATTAATAAATGCTTATTGACTGAGTTATTGAAGTAGACATGTTACATGTGAGCTAGCAAAGACTTCCCATTGAATTTATAGCAACTGTTCACTCTCATACTGCTTGATTATAAGCTCCTCCAAACCAGCCTACTAACTGAAGTATAAAATAAAAAATTGAAAATAACCATGGCAGCCCTGTTGTTCCTGCTATGCCATGACAAATAGATTCTTTGTAAGATGTAGTCAAAGGAGCAATGCATTCCAAGAAGAGAGACTAAGTGAACAGTTTCACAAGTGAAATTCTATAAACGTGTATAGTGTCTTTCATCTAATGATCACAGAGCCTTAGACAAGCTCATTCATCTGGCCTCAGCACATTGCTTTAAGGTAAAAAGATGGCAGAAATCTACTTGTATCTTACCAGTGGAATAAATGCAATGACAGGAATTGAATCAACTCTTCAAGGCCCCCAGATAATAGTGATAATCGTGCCATTAATAGAACTCCTGTTCTCATGACTTCTACCTATCTTCTCTCTATGCTTTAAAATTAATGAAAATCTGCCCCCCCAAAAAAACAGTGAATGTTTTTAATGCTGACTGTTCCCAATTCTTGCATGACAAAAGGGATCACAGAATCAAAGATCCTGGATTGAGAATTGGAAGGGAATGTATAAACCATCTAGCCACACTCTCTCATTTTACAGTTGAGGAAAATGAAGGCTAGAGAGTTTGTTATTTGTCCAAGGGGACACAGCTAGCAAGTGACTAGGATGAGATTTGAACTCAATTTGTATTCCAAATTGTTTTCCAAATTCAACCCTATTTCTACTCGACTCCATTGCCTTGTCAGGGTCAGAATCAAGTCACTATGGGGTTCTAGATAGGGATTCCAATGTTCCAAAATTATACTGTCTGACAAGATTCTGTAGGTTATACCCTTATAAAGCCCTACATTCTTTCAAGGTTCCACTATGAGTATGACCCTGCTTAGAATGTGACAAACATAGCCCTTGTTTCCATTTCCAATTGAAGGTAGTGTTACAGGAAAAGTCTTCTATGTACAACGTTCTTCTTGGCTTTCAGTGTTCTTACATACCTTGTATCAAAAAAAAAGGAAATAAGAAAAGAAACACATGCAGATTTTTTTACTCTAGCCCTACATTTCAGTCTATCATTATATTTATTCTCTTAGATTTTTCAGCTCCTCTAACTCTTACACAGCTCCAAAAGCTAACCTATTCTGGGGTTGAAAGCTTTAAAATGATGCCATTTCCTTCTCTGGTTTCTTCCTTTTCCCTAGAGATATAAGTTCCAAAATAAAAATGTCATACACAAGTCTTTCCTCCAGGTATCTCTCTTTTTTTCCCAGCTAAAAGTAAAAAAGAAAAACAAAATATGAGGAATTGTATTTCTGCTACATATATAGTTAAGTTAATAATATTAAGTTATATGCATCTGGTGTTTTAAAGTTTTCAGAAGATTTTACATATATTGCCTTACTTTATTCTGACAACATTCCTATGAGATAGATATTATTATCTTCATTTTACAGATGAGACAACTGAGGGATAAAGAAGTTAAGGGATTTGCTTGGGGGTCACACAGCCAGTTAACAAACTCATCTTTCTGACTCCAAGTCTAGTACCTACTAAGTGCCTACTAGGATATTAAGTTTTTAGAAACATGCAAAGAGGATGAAATGGTATGTCTTTGAGCAATTTAGAGATTTTTTTTTCAGAAAGACATGATTTAGACATGTAAAATCATTTGAAAATTTTGCAACAGTGTTTATTCAAGTGTTGCTTCATCCATCTATCCCATAGATATTTTTGAATGTTTACAATTTGAAAGGTATTACTAGTCATTGAGGGAAATATCAGTTGCTAGGTCAGTGAATTCTATTTCCATAACACCATTAGTCTCTTCCTTTCTTCCTTCCAGTCCTACCTTAATCTAGGCCCTCATTCCCTTTTCCTGGACCATTGTTAGCAGCCTTCTACCTGGGCCCCTTGACCCTTCCACTTCCAGTCCCATCATACCTGCTGCTTTCAAACTGATCTTTCTGATGCACTGCTATGCTTATATTACTCCGGTACTCAATAATGTTCGGTACCTATTTACCTACTGAATAAAACCCCAGCAACCCCATATGTTCTTCATAACCAGCTTCCAACCTAAATTTCTTGACAGACTTATCTCATAATTTTCTTCTGGATACACTCTGCTTCAACTAAATTGAGCTATTTTATTTTCCCTGGATGTATTTTCTCATCTTTGTATTGTGTTCACCCCTGTGACTAAAATGCCTGCCCTCCCACCCACTTCCCCCAATTCACATCCTTCCGTTCAAGGCCCAATGCAGACCTTATGTACTCATCCTTGGATTCTTCCTGGTTATTCTGCCAAACTGCCTTAGTTTTGTATTTTTAAATTTATTTAGGATGTAAATTCATTAAATGATAACACAGCCTGATACATTATTATTTTTTAGCTATTTTTAAACCATATTATTAGCAAAATAATCATAGTTTTCATGTCCTTTCATGCACAGTGGAATTTTAGCCACCTTTTTGAAAGTCTCACCCAAATCTATATAAAGCAAATATAATCCAAAAATAAAAAGAATTTTAGCAACCCTTTGGAAAATTTTGTCCCAATCTATAAAGAGTAATCGTGATCTAAAAGTGCTAAAAATCAATTAGAATTTAGAGGCAAGTTTGGAAGTAAATTACTTAAATTTTTAGCCTTAGTTTCCTCATTTGTAAAATGAGGGAGATCTATTCAGTGTTTTCTAAAGTCCCTTCCATCTCTAAAACTGTCATCTTGTGAAAATTGATAAGTGAACTGCTATGTTATATGTTATATACATTTTTATATGTTATATACATTTCATTGTGTCTAATACAGGATCTGAATTAGAGCAATTGAAAGAAATTGAAGATTGGTTTAAGCTATGGTTTCATGGCAAGGAATCTTGAATTCAAAACCATGCCCAGTTACTAATCCTCCCTCATTGTTCTAGGCCTCTTCTAACTACATCACTTAAAATGAAAAGACAAGAAAAAGACATACTTTACCGTTTAACAAAAAGGAGGAAAATACCTTGAATCTTAGATGCTTTGAGATTGCATCTGATTTCTAGTCAATTCAACAAGTACTTATTAAATACCTACACTGGGCCAAACACTATGCTAGGTACTAGGGATTCAAAGACAGAAATTTAACAGTCCCTGTCATCAAAGACCTAACCTTATTTTAATGGAGGAAAAAAAAGACAGTGCCCAGATAAATAAATACCCAGTATATGCAAAAGGTTTTGTCCCTCCTTTCTTCCTCAAGAGGAAACACTACATATAGAGCTTTTAGTAATCCTTTGGAGTATAAAATGGACTGACAATTTTGTAAATGGGTTTATTTAATAAGTTATACTCTTTGGTGTCATGATATAAAGGAGGATACTACAGAAACATAAGAGATTATAATTATCTTCACTGAACCTACAAACACTTTGATGCTTAGAAGTCATTACTTTGAACTTAGTCACATTTCCTTAGCCACTCCCCAACTTTGTCACTTGTCTTCCTTTAAATTTCTGCCTTTTAATTTGGGTGAAATACAAAAATGATTATTAACACATCTTATAGCCAGACTTGTCAAACCACCTATTGGACTCTATATGGAAGAAGTATTTAAAAGATTGGAACTGTAGCTATCTTAATTCCATACAGACAGTTAGGTAGAAGATGGCCCCCAGAAGGGACAGAGCTAGGTTTTACAGTCTAATTCCACTGACTGACCTACTAAGTGACTTTTATACCATTTATATGTTTATAAAGCATTTGACAGATATCACATCTGATCCTCACCACAATACTATGATGTGAATACTACCAGTATTATTACTATTTTCATTTTATAGGTGAGAAAACCAGGACTGAGGTTCAATTCAATTCAATAAGCATTTATTTGTTTCCTTCCATACCTTCAGGCACTATGCTAGGTCCTGGGAATGCAAAGAAAAAATGAAAGAGTCTGTTCCTTCAAGAAGCTTACATTCTACCAGCTGAGGCAAGGTGATACAAGGTGTACACAATTCAGTAGTACAAGATATCTCCAAAAAAAAAAAATACAAAGCAATGAGGGGAAGAATGGAGATCCAGCTCTTTAGTGTATAGTCACAAGATCAATGATTTACCAAGCATATCTATAGTTAGATAGACAGATATATAGATAGACAGATAGATGAATGAAAAAAGAAAAAGTTGTATGAATATATGGAAAGAGAGAAGGATAGATGCATGGATGGATGAATGAATGGGTGGATGGATATATGGATGGATGAATGGATTGGTATATACATAAATATAACTATAAATAAACAATTTAATCTATCTCAACCTCAGATGCTTTATCTGTAAAACTGGTATAATAATACTAGCACAGCTACACTCACAAGATTGTTTGCAAGGAAGGTTCCTTATTAACCTTTATGTGCTAGAAATAGGATGTTATTAATGTTGCTGTTATTTGTATATTCAATTAATTGAGTGTAGTTTATCATATTAGAATAATATGGTCTTTTATTTTTATTGTGCTTTATAATCTTCAAATTGTTTTCTCCTGCATTGTTCCCTTCAATTTACTTTTTGCAATATTGTTAATCACATCTGTAAGAAAGATGTTACTGCCCCTGTTTTACAGATGTGACATGAGATGTGAAAATGGAAACACAGATCTGAAATGATTTGCACTGTCACACAATTAGTTAATGACAGGCTGGGACTAAAACTTAGGTCTCTTGACGGATAGTCCAGGGTTATTGTGATGAAGTTGTGTTGTGGTTATTGCTGTTCTCTACTACACTACTTTAAAGTAACATAGTGAGGTGGGATAGAGGGAAAAAGCAATGAGAGAGATTCAGAAGAAAGGAAGGCATAGTACATAAGGAGTAGTCATAATCGATTGGAAATATGTATTCAAATGGAATTTTAAAAAGAGTATATGGAGACTGCAAAGGTGCCCAGGGAGTTCTCTAAAGAACTAGAGAAAACAACAGGAGAAAAGAACAGAGGAGGGGGCAGGAGAGGACGATAGTTCCATGGGTGCAGGATTTGTTTGGACTTTCGAACTAAGCGCCCTTATTTTCAAGAAGGTGCTTTCAAGAGGGCTGAACAATTCAAAGATCCTCTGGTTGACTTGCTTACTTTCCTCTCTCATGTTTCCATGCACGCACACTCACACACACACACACACACACACACACACACAAAGAGAGCACGAGAGTAAAGTCAATGGGTGGTATAGAGAGATGGGGCAGAACTGGAGCATCAGGGGTCTAAATCCACGCAATGATTAAGTTCATAGCAATTTCCCCAGGAGACTGTATCATATTCCAGCGAGCAGGAGTGTGGTGGAAGGTTGCCATGGCAACGAAAGGCCTGAAAGATTGACTCTGACTAGCAACAGGCCAGTGAAGCAGCCTAACTAGGATTTATGGCACATTATAGTGTGAAAAGCAGGAGAAAATTACTGTAAAGGCAGGAATTATAGCACAACAGAACATATAAACTCCCAAATCCATCTTCCTAATTAAAACAGCATACTCAGTGGTAGAGCACACAGTAAGCCTGTTAGCTTAAATGGGGAGATATTATCAATGCTTCATTATAAAGTTTATTGTCTTTAAGACTGAGTACATACAGGGGAAAGCTGCAGGCCAGGCCAGTTAGAGCCTTTCCTTTCCCTGCCTTTTCCTCAACAGTTGTCCCATTTTTATTTCACAAGTGTGTTCTTCAAATAATCACCTTTCCCTCCATGGCATTTTTCATAAAACTACTCAAATCCCTTTCCATTTACATGAGTAATGTATTCCCTCAGCCATGAAAGGCCAGTAAAGTAGCATCTTTCCTGGTGTTAGAAATTCTGGTCAAGGCTTTCTCTGTTATTTGTAACAGAGAGAGGGACATTCTGATTTGGATATTGAAATTCCAGTATTTCTTCCATCTCACCTTCCCTCCTGAAGATAATCAAAGAAAGGAAAATACTTTTTTCATCAGATGATATGATGTCATGGAAAGGGGGATCGACTCAGAGTCAGAAAAAAGTGAAGTCAGATCCTGTATTTGCTAATTAAAGACATGAACTAAGCAACTTGACCAAGGTGTGACATTGAGCAAGTCATCTAACCTTTGTGAACCTAGGTTTAGTCATCAGTAATATAAAGGGTTGAACAAGATGTCCATTCAGTAAGACTCAAAATTTATGATCCTTATTGGGAAGAATAGCTCTCCAAATTTTTTATCACAAGTACGTGTGAAAAATACCATGCGCCCTATTGTTCAGCAGCCAGAACCACACACCACTGATAAGATAGCACGGAGGCATGGAGGCACATAGAACTCTACAGAGAGATAACTGAATATTTTAATGAAAAATATTAAAGCTAAGATTTCAAAATCTTTGTAATTTAATGGATCCATGATTTCATCAAGGATATGCTTTTTCTACCAGCATGAATCATATTCATATGATTTCAATATTCATATCTCATTCACCTTTATGATTCTTATCCATATCATACCATCGATTTGATATAGAGGAGCCCTTTCAACAAGCTAGATACCTTCCTCTGCCTCCTTTACTACTTTGTCTCTCATTTATAATCTTGTGTCAGGGTCACTGTATTGTGTCTTTTATGCCATTTCTGTAGTTGTCATTGTTGTTATATACTGTATGTATGTATATAAACATGTACATATAAACACAGTATATATACTCTCCCTCAATACCTCTTATAAAAGACATCTCTTATAACAATGAACTAAAGAGAGGAGGGAGGAAGGTCATCAGAATTAACCAATAGAAAGACATTGCATTATCTTACTATCAAATTTTGAGTTGCTTATAATTTAAATTTTTATGAGATTGTGACATTTCGTGAGTCTCTGCAATATAAAATCACTGGGACAATATTGGTATTAAAGAGATGGGTATCCGTAGCACCCAGTGACTGTCACATAGGTGGTAATCAATTAATAGATGCTTATTAACTGATTGGAATCATTGAAATATTACAGTGTCTCCCATGTGATTCAGATGTGTTCTAGTATTTAATTCAGTGTCTAGTTCACTGTCCATCTGTACTGGATATGTGCATTCCTGATACATTGTATAGGCTAATGTACAGGATGTCCCAAAAGCCTTAGTGCAGTAGCTTAAAATTGTACTAAGACTTTTGGAACACATTTTTATATAGATATATAAGGCCTGGCAAAAATGTCTAAACTACAAGTGATTTTGTCTAGAACAAAATTAGAGCCTAAAGCAAATCCGTTTTAAATATTCAAAAACTTCTCTAAAAATTAGAGCTACTCCAAAGTAGTCTAGGCTGCCTTAGGAAGCAGTAGATTTCCCCTCACTGGAGTTTTTCAGTCAAAGGTTGGATGACCGCTTCCAGGGCATGTTGTATAAGAGCTATGTGTGTTTGATTATGTGTTAGACTAGATGCCTTTTCAATTCTCTTCTAAGTCTGAGATTTTGTGATTCCGGTACTATGTCAATAAGTCATCTGCCATGCTGAGTGTAGTTATCTGGAAAACTCCTTAGTTCATCCTATGTGTGTGGTTAAATATATCGTTTTATCTTTGCTATGGATTTCGACAATTAGACCTTGAAATGTTCTCAGCCCAATGCAGTTAGTCATTTGGGAACTGGTTTTGGACTCCAAAAATTCCAATCACTTCAAATAGAAGTAGATGATACTACTTAAGTTCTCTTTTACTGACTAAAATAGAAAGAACTCAAGTTCAAGGAAGATTCAGGTTCAATGTCATTTAAAATATGAATGAGAACAAGTCCTAGGGTCCCTTGAAGTCTTTTCCTGAAATAAGCAAATTTGCAGGACACATGACTCTTGTTTACATAAGGCTTGGAGAGGAACCAGACTTTGAGGTTCCAAGATGGTTTGAAAGTCAATGTGTCTGGGTTTGAATCTGTGCTGTCATTCTTTAACTGGGTAACCTTGGGAAAATCACTTAACATTTTGGCCTTTGATAAATAAGGGACTTGGACTTAACCTTTTAACTTCAAATTTATTATAATAATATGGTAAATGGAAAACTTGGAGAGCCTTTTTTTTGGTACTCACCCGGATAGAGGTGATTAAAGATAGGTTAAACCAGGAATTTCCAAATATTTAAAAGATCTTGATTACATGATGGTAGAAAAAGGGGGTTGAGGGTAGAGGTAAAGTGAAGTATCAGCTTTTTTTTTTACCTGAATCTGACAGATTTTGTTTTCATCCATGATTCATAATTTATATGAAGCCTTTGGCTTCAAGGAATTCTCAATAAAAATGTCTAATTTTTTCCAGCAATAACTTTCAAAGACCACCTTTTTTACACATGAGGAAAACAAAGGCACTGAGAAATAATATAACTGAGATGTCACATAGAAAGTGTTAGGCTAGTGTCATCTTGGGACCCCAGAGGTTTAGCCCTTACAACTAGTTCTCAAGTAGATGGGACACTAGGAAGGGATTTAAGGTAAAAGTACCAAAACTGGTATTCTATGCTGGCAAAAGCATTTATGACGGCAATTATCCATGTAATTTCATGTGTACATTAAAGATGGAAAAATTGAGTTGGCCAAAATGAAATCAATTCTCAGTGATCCAAGTTTATTTCATGAGCTTCTGTGGCCAAGTTTGTCATATATGTGTGTGTATGTATATATAAGTTAATATAATAAGGAAGCTTTAAAGTGTTATTATATTATAAAATATAAAATATTACTTATTTTTAATTATTATCATCATTATTATCTGGACTCCAGAATTTATGTTAATGGTATTTTTCTTCAAGAAAAATTACTTTTTCCCAATTAATAACAATAACACATAGTGCTTTTTTAGCGGCAGAGAGCATCACACACATGAGCTCATTTGAGTCTTTTATACCTGGGTAGTACAAGTATAATCAGACCCTTTTTTAAAGATGAGGAAACCAAGTCTCAAAGGTTAAATGGTTTGGCCTTAGTTAGATAGTTATTGTGTAAGAGTTCCAAACCTAACTTTGTCTGACTCCAGTTCCCGCACTCTAAACACTGACATACTGTCTCCAAGATTATATACTAACAACTTGCCACTAGGTCACTTACCTCCAGACATTAGGGATTAATCAGTTAAAAGGAGATTCCACAAAAGCTAGAACTAACTACAATGTTTAGAGCATGTTTCATTTAGGTTATGACCATTCAGAAAACAATATAATTTTTGTTTGATATCCTCCCATCATATATGTGTGTACATATATACATATATGAATACATATTGGAATGTGTGTATATGTATGTGTAAGTGTATGTGTGTATATATAACATATATATACATAATATATACACATACGATGGGAAGGCATAAATGAATTAGAATGTTTATAATTGTAAGGATTATGTATCAAAGTATTAGCCATCCATTTTTCTGCCTTAGGTAATACAATATGGTAAATAGAATCTTCTCTCTCTCTCTCTGTCTCTTTCTGTCTCTCTCTTGCTCTCACTCCCTCTTTCTCACACACACACACACACACACACACACACACACGAGGATTTTGCAGGGTCACAGCATCATTATTCTGATTAGCCATGATTCTAGAACACAATAATTATAAAATGTTTAGGAGATTTGGCGTTATGTAAATAGGATAGGCCCCATGAAATCATTTGGAATTTAAGGGATTAAAAAAATCCTGTCCACTTTTTCCCACCTTTATGAGACTCTTCTTTGCCATAAAATGGTGATATATGGGGAAATCTGGTTATTAAAGGATTGAAGGTCCTATTGAATTGGGTTCTTAGAATGCAAAGTACTAGGTAAAAATGCAGAAACAAAAAAGGCACCCAAGAAAATGTAATTAAACCTTTTATGACTAATTATTTATTCTTTATCAACTTCTAAGTATTTGTTATTGATAACCCCCCAAGGCAAGATTCACTGGTATTGCCACAACATATGGGGCCTCTGCTGTATATTAATAATACTGTGATATTTTCTTTAATGAAAGCTAAAATGATTGCTTTATTTTGACGTGGAGACCTATATGTTCCCCTTGAGTTTGAGCCTTGAATGTAGACGATCAAGGATGCTATATCACAGCTGTCTCAGTTCTGATAATGGCTCTCTGTGGGACATCATAATTTCTGCCTGTAATCCTTTGTTTCCTCTCAGGAGGCATTGGGGGAATTTATAGGGAGATTCTTCAGTCCAAACATAAAAAAGGGCTTTTCAATTTTTTTTCTCATCTTTAGGACTATGACTCCCATCCTCTCTTTTCTTTTAACCTGCCTATTTTGGGTTTTTCTTTCTTGAGCCATTCACACAAGGCTTGTTTATTCTCCCTTACCTCCTGTCTCATCTCTTGGTTTCCCTCATCTTCTACTGAGAACTCACTGAGTCCCAATGTTTCTACTGTGTCTCAGAACCAAGACTACCCCAGTTCCCAGGTCAGGGATTTCAAGAAACAGAGACCCAGCTTTTATATTTAGCTCATATAATTATTATTATAAATTGATAATATATGAACCAGTGAGTAAAGATCATAGAGGATATATGTGTCCCATTCATCTCCCATCACTCTGGATCCCAGATGTCTCATTTTGGCCCTGGGAAGGATGACAGCACACATCCAGAAGAAATCAGAACTGCAGGCTAGACCTGGTTGACTGAGATGGTTAAGGATCATTGTCTTTTGTTTTTTTTACTTTCTTCTCTTCCTTTTTCCTCTTCCGCCTCTTCTTCCTTTTCTTCTAGCTCCTCTTTCTTTTCTTCTTCCTCCTCTAATTCCTCTTCTCCTTCTTAGTCTTCCTTCTCCTCTCCTTATTTTCCTTTTTCTCCCACTTTTCATATTCTTTTCTGCCCTTCTCTCTTTTTATTCCTCTCCCCAGATCTGATTGTCTCTCTTGTGAACTCACTTTTCCTGTCCTCTCCTCTTTCTACTGGTCTGTTTTTATGCCCACTTGCCTTTTCCATTAGCTACATAATGTAATAAAGACTTCTTTTGATCCTGTGTGAGATCAGGCATTTAGGATATCATTAAATTCTAGGCAATCTCCATTTTTGCCCCTTCATTAAAATGCATGCTCCTTAAATTAGTTAAGAGAAATCTACATAGTCTAGGGATAGTGAAATTCTGCAGATCTGTAGGAAGCAGGTAATTAGATTAGGTTCTTTCTAAACAGAGGGTTTTTTTCTTTTTTTTTTCTTCTCTTATGAAAAGGAAGTGGATTGCCTGTTAGCACCTTCAACTGGGTAAACAGTTTTTCTTCTTCCCAAAGTTAATTAACATGTAAATACTTGTCTAGAGAAGCTAACACCTTTTTCAATTAACATATCAAGGGAACAGAGGCACTGTTCTCTATTGTGTATATATACATATATGCACACAATGACACACATGTGTATATGTATACACATATACACATACCCATACACAGGCTCTTAGAAAGTACATTTGAAAAAAAAATTAAGTTCAAATGATATTGAGTTCAAAATTACTTTCTGAGAGGGATCCTCCTGAGTGAGGATACCAAATTACTTTCCCACTTTAGAAAGTTTTAGTTCCCATTCTTCAAATTAATCTGATCCTATATCTCATTCACCACCTTCTTCTTTCTGACATTTGGGGACATGGTTGATCTCAAATTCATCATAGACTTTTACTATTCCACTTTAAAAAATATAAACTTCCTCCTTTTGGAGGCAAAAGAACTAGACGTTGAAGTCAGGAGGCAGTGTAGTACAGTAGAAAGTTCACTGATTCTAGAGTCTGAAACCTGAATTTAAATCTCACTTCTGACCCTGAGTAATTTGAGCACACCCCTTGATTCCGTGGGTCTTGTTTCCTCCTCTGTAAAATGAGGGGATTGGACTAAATGACCTCTGAGGGTCCTTTGAGCTTCAGATCTAGGATTCTATGAATGATGCAGAAACCAAATTGATTATTTAAAATCATGCTTGCTAAAGCAATGACTTTATTTCATGGAGGAAGTACAGCCAGTTCTTGCTTCATGCAAATTCACATTTTGCAAATTCAACTTTACTTAAGAAATTCTGAAAGAAATCTGTATTCCCCAAAAACATATATGTTAACTTTTTTCTGCAGTACTGTGCTCTCTCTCTCTCTTTTCACTCCAGTTCCTCTGCTCTGCCTTCCCCAGCCTCTCACCCCCTCACTAAAAACACCCAAACACCAAAAATAAACCCTAAAAACAAAACAAAATAAAACAAACAAAAGAAAGCAAAAGAGTCCTGGGGAAAAATCAGGGGCTTGGTTTGAGCCCTTTAGCTCTGAGAAAACAGACCTTTACAAAGCTACCCCAACTTCAGGATGCCTGTCACTCCCCCAGCCTCCCCTTTCCTCCTTTTGTTTTCTCTCAGTGCTCGGGTAGGGAGGGTCTGCCCCCTCCTCTGCTGGTATATCCCTTCAGGCCCCATACCTCTGTCCCACCTTCTTCCTCTGTCCAGGTATTCCTCCTCCTGCTCTTGCTTCTCTGTCCCAGGCCCCCACATGTCCTTGAATCCTGTGTCCCCTTCCTGACTACCCACATCTGGGACAAGTTAGAACTTCATAAAAATCACTTTCCATACAGGTCTGCAGAACCCACTTATTAAAGAGAGAACTGTCTGTACTTCTATTTCCTTTGAGCTGTTTTCTAGATTTCTTCTTATTTTAATGCCATTGATTTTAGTTGTACTCAGTCACAGACCCACAGAATTTCAAAGTTGAAGGAGAATTCAAAGGCCATCTAGTACAAAATACTTTGAAAAAATAGATTACTCTACCACATATCCAGGAAGTGGTCATCTATCATTTTCACCAAACCCCCAGTGAATCTACTTCCTGAAACAGCCAATTCCACTTTGGAATAGCTTTGTTAGGTTGTATTTCTTTACATTGAGCCTAAATCTACCTCTCTTCATTTTCCTCTTAATGTTTTGAGTTTTGCTTTCTGGGACCAAGTACAAAAAAGCTAATTGTATTTGCATTGACAGCACTTTAAATACTGAAGGGCAGCTATTCATTACATATATATATATATAAACTGTTTGGGGTTTTTTTTGAGGCAGTTCTATCACATTTCTACACATTATGCCTCTCTAAATACAATCCCAAATCATGGCTGAAATATCACACTACTCATTTGCATTGAACCTGTAGTTCACTAGTACTCCCAAATACTATTAAAAGGCTAGTTGTCTAGCCATTCCCCCCCCCCCGTCTTGTACCTCTAAAGTTCATTTTTTAAACCTAACCTAAAATGGAGAGAATAAATCTTCATAACAAAGACTGCTTATATATACTATACAAAAAAGAAGAGAAACTTTTTAGGAGGAGGAGCTGACAATCTAAAATGGATTTTAACATCCAGATTCATTGGCATTGTTACGCCATCTAAAGATGTAAAATACAACATTATACCTTGTCATCTATCCTAAGGAATTCTCTTCCAAAGTGTCCCATGAATCTTCCGCTGGATGTTCACTAAACAATCTGAGGACATTTTATGAGATCTCTTAACATTGTGTCTTCATCCCTATTAAATGTTACCTTATTTTATTTGATCCAATATGGGAGTCCCCAGGATTAGTGAGGGGTGGTGTCATTTCCAGTCTGGGAGAGATAAGGTGGCCCTGTCTTTAAAAAAAAAGGCATTAAAATTAACCTGGAGTGAAATGTTTCTTAAGTCATGTTCTAATTTTTTTTTTTTAATTTTCACCCACCATACTATATATAGTAAGATCTTCTAGAATTTTGGTTGGGAATCCAAGTTAAACTCATTGACCAAAAACTATCTTTTGCAGCCTCTATTCTCTTCCTTTTTTTTTTTGAAAGTTGGGACATTTGTGCTCCATTCCTTAGGTACCTTTCCTGTTCATCAATGATTGCTGACAGTAATGCCTACCTTGGTAAGAACTAAATTAATTTTAAAGTTAGTCTTATACTATACTAGAACTATATAACTATAATTCATGTAATCCAGCAATTTTCAAAGAACTAATTTTATAGGTCACCCAAAGGATAATGGGTTCAAGTAGCTTGTAGCATATTACAAATGAAGAATTACGCAGGATATATGGGCTAGATCTATTTCAGAGAAATGTATGACTAGAAAAGGAGATAGGTCAAGAATATACGTAGAGAGAACAAGGCAGTGGGCAATGGAAAAAAGCAATGTCAAGTGATCTCCTAAAATTCTCAGATTGTTGAGTGAACATCCAGTGGAAGATTCATGGGACATCTTGGATGAGAGTTCCTTAGGATTACAAGGTATAACTAGTATTGTCTACATCTTTAGATGGTATACCAATGTCAATGAATCTTGATGTTAAAATCCATTTTAGATGGTCAGTTCCTCCTCCTAAAAAGTTTCTCTTCTTTTTTGTGTAGTATGTATAAACAGCCTTTGTTATTAAGATTTATTCTCTTCATTTTTAGGTTTGGTTCTGGGTTCTTTCATCTTATGTTTCATATTGAACTTGCAAAAGTTATAATTGCTAGGAAATTAATTCTTGACTCATATTGCTTACCATGACTTTACTAATTCCTATTCACCAATATAAAATGCCATACTTATTTGACAAGCATATTTTTGGTGCCATTGGTCTATGCTAATTATAAATGTATGTGTGTATGTGTGTATATATATACATATATGTTAATTGATGTTATCCCCTTAATTAAGCCCTCTAGCATTTTGAACTTTTCTTCCATCCATTCAAAACTATTTATTGAATTCCTAATATGTGGAGAGCATTGAGGGGGTCATAAAAAAGAATAAGAGAATTCTTGGTCCTCAAGGGACTTCTTAACCAGTAGATTTAATAGACCAATCATTAGATGTAGAATTAAAGGATCTGGATTCAAATCTCTGCTACATATGCCTTTGGGAGTGTTACTCAACCTCAATGTGATTCATCAGTTTCATCACCTGTAAAATGGAGCTTTAGACTAGATGAACTCTGTCTCTCTCAGTTGAAAATGTATGATCATTTGGGAGATCAGCCATTCATTTACTACCTTCCTTAACTCTAATATGAATACATTCTAGCACTGGAGCTCACAAAATTATTCGAAGACCAGAGTCTTCCAATAATTATGTGTGGAAATTGAGGCAGTGGTTGATTAACTTAATATTTATATCATGTCTACAACTGTTTCCAACAGGTCTATGAGAAAAAATGTATACTTCATTAAAGATATCATAACTCCAATTTAGAGCAATGAGTTAGTTTCAAAATCTTTTCTTATAAGGACTATTATTTACCTAAGAACAAATGCACTAGTCTTCAAATTAGAGACCCATAGCTTAAATAAATAACTATCTTATAAAAGACAAGTTGGAAATGGGCTTTGAGAGTTCTGGCGAACACACCCATCCATCTACCTGCTGGACTCCATGCCTATGCAAACTTCAGAATCGCTATTTCCCCCTGTTCTCTCTCTGTGGAACAGCAGTAATGCTGCAGTTGAATTGTGCTTTACATCCTGAAGGATTCGAAATCTGCTTACCAAATACAGATACGAAACCAGTTTATCTACCATTAAAGTGCAACTACCTCTGGGGTGGAACTAACAGCTGTTTAGCAGCTGTACAGCAATCCTACAAATGGTTCACAAGAAAGAGTAAGATATGGGGGAAGGAAGCCCAGGGGAATTATCTGTGTGTGTGTGTGTGTGTGTGTGTGTGTGTGTGTGTGTGTGTGTGCGTGTGTGTGTTGGGGGGAGTTTCAGTATGTGAGTGTGTGTATGTTATTTGAGACAACAGAGAAAGAAATAAAGAAAACTTGGGGGGAGGTTCTTTTTGTAGAAGGCCATCAGTTAGTAGGGTTTGGAATGGTGATGGAGTTGAGGGAGTAACTAGAAAGATAAATGCAGGGCCTAGCAGGGAAACCAGTTGAATCAAAAATTCTATGGCACATATAGGCTGCTTCATAGGTAGGGAGTAGGTTAAAGAATATGTAGTGTTAGAAGGCTATAAAAATAAGACTATCACTTAGTGAATCATTGGACTGATTCCACAGTCTATGCCCTTCTAATAATACCCCAAGAGGCAATAAAAACTAATAAGTACCACATGCCTGGTAAACTAAGTACTTTGTGTCCAAGTCCTAATTTTCATTTTTTTTAAATTTACCAACTTGTCTCAAGGTAGATTTGGATTATTTCAGATAGTTTTGTTCAGTGACTTTTGTTTTCAATTCTGGGTGATTAAGATCCTAACCCTGTCCTTTTTTTGGACTCCCTGGAAATCAGGAAAAATGATTCTAACTCAGCTGGTTAGATGACACTTGCGTACTCACACATAGAAGGCAAAGCCTGGGAACAGGCTACTCCAGCACTGCTACTGTACTGTATCAGGAAGGATACCCATTGTGGAATTCTGAACCTGTAACATCATAGCTTCCTACAGGCTTTGTTTGACAGGCCTCCATCCCTGCCTCCTCCCCTGTGTTCTGTAAGAACCCTGCAAGACATGGAGATTTGAGGAATTGGGGATGATGAATATCCTCCTCTAACTTGTCTGCTTAAGTTGAGTCTCCTATCCGAATCAAAATAGCTACCAGGTCCTTTTATGTCATCAGACCCCTGCCCCCCAGATAATTATCTCTTTAAAAAAATCAACTCCTGTCCTTTGAGGTTGGTAAATGTGTTATTTGAATACAAACTACAGAACAGAACCATATGGGAGGTGTTCTAATAAAGAGCAGAACAGGTCAGCTGTCCAAAACTTGATTGCTTAATCATCATAAGATTCTGCCATCTGTTCTCAGATGTTTCTAAGCTTGATTTTTCCCCCACCTTGGCAGGTATATTTTCTTCTTCTCTCTGCTTTAGGTTCCTAGCTCTTTGTACTCCCTTCTCCTTATATAGATTGAATAAGAGTGATTTTATTTGACTTCTTCAGGACTTTTCCTTTATTTTAACTGAAAAATGAGGTTTTAAGGCTATATTTCAGCCTGATATTTAAATTATGTCCTAGTGAAAAAGGACTGGATTTGTAGCCAGAGAACTTGTGTTTCAGGCTTATATGTGCTACTTAGCAACTGTGTGACTCTGGGCAGTTAATTCCCTTTTTTGGATCTCAGTATCTTTCTGTCAAATTAGGAGATTGGATGAGATGATCATGGCTAAGGTCTCTTCTAGCACTAAACACAATGACTTTAAATTCTGAACCCACAGATAAATCTCCACAGATATAAAGAGCAAAGGAGAGGAGAGACAGATTACCTGGGAATCAAGGTCCCATCTCAAGCATTATAATAGCAATATCCCTAAACAACTTTAGAAGTATCACACCACAACCAATTGATTTCAGGTCTGAAGAGAGCATTTGAATAGGGATGTTCACAAAGAAAAGTGCAACTAGAGAATGAAGAGAAAACTCAAAATCATGCTGTAAGAGGACCCTTTGATATAATTATGATTATAGGGATCTTTAACCCAAAGAAAAGACATGGGAGGTATGCAACTGTTGTCTAAATATTTGAAGCATGTGGGAGAAGAATCTGCACTTCTGCCAAAGATGGTAGCAGTTTGTTGAAAAAGGACATAAACTATCTCTATGAATTAGCTAAGTACTTTCAGAGGATTCATTTAGATGAAAGGTATAACATGATTTTTGGCATTGTTGTTGTTTAGTTGTTTCATTTGTGTCTGATTCTTCATGACTCCCTTTGGGGTTTTCTTGGCAAAGATACTGGAGTGGTTTTCCATTTCTTTCTCCATCTTATTTTACAGATGAGGAAACTGAGATAACAGTACTTCTAATATTTGAAGATATTATCAGGGACATCTCAAGTCTCCTTATTTTTCTCTTTTCAGGTTAAGCATCCCTGTTTCTTCCAAAAGGCTTTCCTGTGGCATTTCAAATTCCCTCAATATCCAGGAGGTCAGCCATCTTTGGTTGTAGCATGGTTTGTCAATTTGAACTGGTAACTTAATTGGTAGAGGGAATTACTAGTGAGAAAGTTCCCTCTAAAAACATGAGTCAGAACTTTCTTCTGCAATTTATAGTTTTAGAGTTACCCAGGACACTGACAAGTTAAGTGACTTGCTGAGAGTCACATAGCTAAAAGAAGTCAGAGTCAAGAGACTCAAACCTAGATATTCTTGATGTGAAGGACCACTCTATTCATTACAACACAGTGAATCTCTCTCGTTTGTTCATATTCCTTTTCACATCTGGCCTTCAGAACTAAATGGATTATCCCAGATGTATTCTAATCAACATTTGCACCCTTGACTTGGATCCTCTTTCTGCTACTGTAGTCTATGATTACATTCCCCTTTCTTCTTTTTGCTGTGTTTATATTACTTTATAATTACTTTCTTGGCAAAATGCCTCCTGTAATTGAGAACTTGACTGTTTCCATGTTGAACATTTTTCCCTTTTCTCATAGGGTAGCTAGGAAGCAAGCTGCCATATTGCAGTTCCTGCTCCTATCACTCCCTGCAGTGGTTATCTCTTGGACAGATTCATTTCTCTTCTACTTGATCTAGTCTAGTGAGAAAGACACTAATTGCAATGTCCTGGGGGCTCTAGGCTAGTGTGAGATGGACGGTGCTTTCTTGAACTACTTCTTGTACTTTTAATTTTGGCTAATGAAGCCTGTAATGGGTTGATCAAAAGTGGAAGACATGGCCCAAAATATATAGAAATACAATATTTTATTTTGCCATAAGCATCTCTTATGTTTATGCAGCAGGATAGAAAAAAAAGTGAATTCCTACCCTTGAAAATGCATACCTCTGGTTCTCTGAGACTAGGAAAAGCAAAGCTTTTGATTAGAATCCTTGAGTTTTTGTTTATTTGGTTTGGTTTTGGTCTGTTTCTAGTTTCTGTCTGAGTAGAGACTTCGTTAACAGAAATAGGTTTGGGACATCCATTAGAGTCACACTGAGTGAATGCAAAAGAATAAAAGGGGAAACAGGAATTTTAACTGACATACTAATGTGGAAAAAGAAGTGGCTGCACATTGATAAGTGAAGATGAGAGGCACCATCATTTGCTCTCTATCTGTACATCTTTAACATATGTATAAAACTAGCATAATAAAATGATAGTCAACGCAAAAGTCATGGCTGCTGATAGACCTTAAAATTCTCATTATGCTTTTGGAAGCAGACCAAGGTGCTGATCCAGTGTCCTCAACTAATTATAGGTCAGTTAATTATATTCTGCTTCCCTAAGTTCTCCCTCTAATTTCAGTTTGGATTTACCACATAGTAGCCTTCACATTTGACCTGACACATTGGGTGGTTGTGTGAAACAGCTGTTAAACAGCTGTCACTGTTTGTTTTAGAGGTGGCTCCATTTTAGTTAAGGATGAACTGATATTTGGCAGCTAAAATTGGGTTGAGAAATAATTTATCTACACATGTTGAAATGAGTCAGATACATTTCTTTATATTCTAAGGAATGGGTCTGATAAGGAATAAAGTTGGAAATTTTTTTTTAAGGTAAATGATTTACCTCCACATATTTTGGGTGGTTGAGAAAACATTTATTTCATTCATAAGAAAGATTAGATGGGAGGTTATGTATAGATTAATTAAAAAGATGAATTCAAGTCCTTCCTCTCATGATGGAAAATACAGAATGATAATCTTGAGAGCATGTCTTACTGATAACAAATGTCACATATCAACCTTAGCAGGGACAAGACAAGACCAACCATAAGAGTTCAGATCTAGCTGAGCAGACAAAACCTAATATGTGCAAAAGATCTAAGATGAAAATCCAGAAAGGTCATTTAAGTCATAGAACACCAAGTAAATGCCCTAGAAGAGGGAAATAGGCTGATTTGAGCAATTGGGAAGTTGGAGGATTAGAGCGGTGCTATGGAACAAGCTTAGTTAATGAGAATACTAAAACCGAAATGCTGTTGGATCTCTGCCCCTATTATATTGTTGTTGCATATTGGTGACCTAATCTGAGATTTACTTCAAGAGAGTATCATCTTGTTTATATATATAACTCTATGGCTGTGCCATTGGGATCTATTCTTAGATTCTTCCTGTTTTACAGGTTTATTAGTTTAGTTTAGGTTTTTTTAAAGGCATGAAGACAGCAAAGATGTGCATAGTAAATGTCCAGCTGTCACAAAACTGTAAGGATAGTTAATTCATTGAATGACAGAATCAAAATTTTCAAAAGCTATAGAATAACAGGACCAAATCTAAGAAAATGAAATTTCGAATTCTAATATGAATCAAAGTAAATTCTTTTACTTTGGTTCAAAAAATTAGCAATACAAGGAAGGTATGAGGTAGACATAAGATAGCAGCTTCTAGAAAAGAAGACCTAAATGCTCTAGTTTATTTCCGCATGAATTTGGATGAGCTGCCAAAAAGGTGCATGTAATATTAACTTGCTATCATAGAAGTATACTGTTCAAATCAAGGGACATAATAGTATTATTTTTTATCTTGGCTGGTCATAAAATATTTGGTTTATTATACACAATTCCAAGCACCATAGTTTAAGGGAGATATTGACCAACCAGAATAAATTAGATCTGGAAGCAAAATCACACAGGAAATTGTTGAAGGAACAAAGCTTTGTGGTGACCTAATAATTGATTTCAAGAATTTTGAAGACCATTATATGAAAGAAAGGGAAGACTTATTTTATATTTCTCCATAGGATAGAACTC
Organism: Petaurus breviceps papuanus; assembly: GCF_028583685.1. Taxonomy (NCBI): domain Eukaryota; kingdom Metazoa; phylum Chordata; class Mammalia; order Diprotodontia; family Petauridae; genus Petaurus; species Petaurus breviceps. The sequence goes on from NW_027185809.1 coordinate 38,845,375, forward strand.
CATAGAATAGACATGACAGGGAGATAGATTTTGGCTCCACAAAAAGAACTTTTCATCTTAAAGTAAAATAAATCCACTTAAAATAGAATGACATAATAATCTCTCCATTTTTGGATTTAAACAAAGTGTGGTTTATAACCTGGGCAAAATATCTTAGAAATGATTCATTAATTGAAAGGGATGTTGGATACTCTTGCCAGATTTTATGATTTCTTAATGACCAAGGAATTAAAAAAAAATTTTGTCTCTGATCAGACAAAACAGATATTCCAAAATCCTTACACTAGAGCATACATTCTTTATTCTAGATAAAAGCCCTTCAGGTTCTCACTCACTATATATATATATATATATATATATATATACTTTTACTTTACCTACAGTTCCAATAAGCTCAATTAGTCAATTTGCCAAACTGCTATCATTTTAAAGAATGCTACTTTGGGACTAAGGGCAGAAAGAAAGACAAGAAAGAACGATCAGATACCATTATGATTGAAGAAGACAAAAGAGGAAAAACACTGTAGAAAACAGACATAAAAATTATGAAACAATAGCATTCTAGCTGGGGTCATATAGTAAAGGGGCAAATATTCTCATTTCCATCTCCTCTGATGGAACATCATTTGAAAAATGAGGCAGAGGAACTAGTTGACATTCAAAGCCTTTGTGTTTCTTTGGTTCTATGATTATTGTATTTGAACTCATTGAAAATATGCCAGAAGGCAAAGGGCTCATTGTATTATCAATGGCACATTTTAAGTGATTTTTTAAAAATATAAACAGATGGTAGTGAAAATTTGTAATGGCAGCTTTCTAGTTGTGTTAGCATAAACAACCCCTTGCACATAGCACTCAAGAAGTATGTATTGAATTGAACCAAAGTGAATGAAATTCTATTGAATCAGAAGATATTTCCTGACTCTTAACATATTCTGTTTTGAGGTTTTCCTATGGGGGAAAATCAACTTGTGGCATCTCTATCTCTTAAGGTGTTTTTGGGTGAAGGATATTGATTCGAGTGTCATTCAACACAGAAGGCTCAATTGCTTATCTTCATCTTTAATTCCTCTGATTGCTTAAATGGCCTTTAAGGTACTTTTAGAACTTTAAAGTACAGAGTATCTTGGTGTATGTTATGAAAGATCTAAAGGATGACATGAGGAAATGCTTAATGACATAAATTAAATGACATAAGGAAATGACATACTGGTTTTAGAATCAGAGGTGGTTGTCATTTTTTTGTCTTGTTTTGTTTTATTTCTCTGTTTTCCACCATGCCCATTCTTCATGTTTTCCTGGCAGATACTGGAGTGGTTTACCATTTCTTTCTCTAGTTCATTTTTATAGATGGGGAAACTGAGGCAAAGAGTTAAGTTCCTTGCCCAGGATCACATAACTAGTGTCAGATTTGAATCTATGAAGATGAGGCTTCCTGATTCCCCCAAAATAAAAAGATACAATGCTGATTCCCAGCATTGTCTCCACTGTACCACCTAGCTGCCCCTGTCTTTGATATCAGAGGACCTAGGTTCAAATCTTGACTCTGCTGCTTACTGCTTATGTAACCATGAACAAGTAACTTTACCTTTCTCTATTCATCAGTAAGTGCTTAATAAATGCTTGTTTTATTTATTAGTATAAACAATTTGAATTTCATTTGGTGATCTCTAAGGTCCCAGTTTAATACATGAATATACTGGTTAAATTTATTATATGCTTGCATGGATATATGTACAATGCAGTTATCCCTTCCACATTGAAGGGGTGTAGGGGCACCCCTGTGATCTGGAAAATCCACATAAACTTTTTGGACCTTCCCTTCATAGCATAGAAGTCTGAATTTTTTTCTTTTTCTTTTAGGGTGTTATGGTAAAATCTGGGTTAAATATTTGGCCATGGGCTCTGTATCATCTGTTGGCCTTCACATGTCATCTGTGGCTTCCACAGAACTTCCCCTCAAATTCCCATCTAATTTCTTATCCCTACTCACGATATATGGAAACCATGATGAGGAAAGTGACAATGGGAAAGACAGCATGGTATAGTAGAGAGAGAACTGGTCTTAGATTCAATATGACCTAGGTTGACTCAACAATATATAGACTTCTAGACAGAGTATTTATTAAGTATTTTTATGTGCCAGTCACTGTGCAAAGTATTTGAGGTATAAAAATAAGTAAACTAGACAGTCCCTGCTCTCAAGGAACTTCCATTCTAACAGGAGAAAACAAAAAAGAGGAGCTGGGGAGCAGAAAGAAGGAAGGAAGAGGCAGTAGGGGTGAAGCAGAAAATGTCGAGGTGGGGCAGGCCCGAGAGTCAATCAGGAATGAATTAACCTGAGCAAGGCATATTAACCTTTCAGTGACCATAGCTCCAGAGATGTTAACCTTGAATAGTAGAAATTCTTCACATGGAATTCTCTAGAGCAATAACATCACAGATCCAATAAAATCAAACTAAACATAAAACACTATAAGTTTTGCAAAGTGGTTGGCAGGAGTGGAGAACCTGTGGCCGCGAGGCCATATGTGATCCTGTAGGTCCTCAAGTGTGGACCTTTAAACAGATTTGGGCTGCACTTGAGGACCTAGAGGGCCACATGTGGTCTCCAGGCCACAGGTTCCCCACCCCTAGCATAAATTATCTCAAATGTTCCTCCCAACAGCCTGATGGGGCAGGTGTTGCAAATATTGTTGTCTATCTCCATTTTACAAAAGAGGAAACTGGAGATCAGAGACCTTAAGAGACAGGTACAAAGCTGGTAAATAGCAGAAGTAGGGTTGAAAGACAGTTCTGAGTTCAGTGGGTTTTCTAATATGCCATACTACTCTTAGCACTCATTTTCTTTTGGGGCCATGATTATTATTATAGTATGATAACAGTACCATGAATGGTAGACGATTCCTTTCTAAGTGACTGTTCATATTACCTAGTGTTGTAAAATCTTATTGCTAAGTGGCATTTTCCCCCATCTATTTGTTACATTTTTAAAAAATTATTTTTGGGACCCTTCAAATTTTTACTGCGGTAGTTAGGAAGCTAAATTCAAACTGAGGGAAAAAATTTCCAATTATATTAGTGAAGTAGAAACAAGTAAGAAGACTCAGTAGTTTTTAGTTATTGTAAGCTTAGGGAGGATTAAACTAAGCTATATAGAACTAAGTGATAAAGCTTCATGGGCAGAGCATCAGATTTGAATATCAAGGCTCCTTGGGAACCATACCTTCCTGTCTTGCAGATTTGTTTCAGACCTTTACATTTCTTAAGCAGATCAGATGAAATGCTGTGGTGAAATGCACAAGGTGAAAGGCTTTCAGATGGGATCTGACTGGGCATTAGCCTGTGCTCTGTGTGAACATTTAAGGTGCCTTGGCTTTTCTCCTAAGACTTGGGAATTAGATTCTTGTTTCTGGGTAGAACTGCTCTTTAGCCTTACTAACGCTGTGCTTTGCACTGATACCCAGTTCTTCAGGTCAATCATATAGGAATAGTCAGTGAAACAGTCATATGGTAAATAGTTGTTTCTCTTTAACTAGGTATATGGTTTCATTGGGGTATGAACTGTATTTGCCAATGCATAAAGTTCCTTATTGAAATGTGCAATCTTTGAGAGTTGTCTGGAATTGCCTCTGATGAGGTGTGGACCCAGATCTTCTGAACTCCACGGATGATACCCTCTGACACTCTTGTGTAGTAGATATGCACCATAAATATGAATTTTTCTCTCTCTGTCTCTGTCTCTCTGTGTGTGTGTCTCTCTCTCTCTCTGTCTCTCTCTCTGTCTGTCTCTCTCTGTCGTGTGTCTCTCTCTCTCTGTCTCTGTCTCTCTCTCTGTCTCTGTCTCTCTCTCTCTGTCTCTCTCTGTCTCTGTCTCTGTCTCTCTCTCTCTGTCTCTGTCTCTGTCTCTGTCTCTATCTTTCTGTCTCTCTCTCTCTCTGTCTCTCTCTCTCTCTGTCTCTCTCTTCCCACCTCTGCCTCTCTCTTACCCCCTCTCTGCCTCCCTCCCTTTGTTTCTCTCACTCCCTTGTTCCTTCCCTCTCTCTCTATGTATTCCCACCCCATTTATCCCTTTTACTCCTTCCCATTCTTTTTCACTTTTCCTTCCTTTCACTCCCACCCCCACATTCAATTGCCACCTATGGCTTTAGGTTAGCTTCCAGAACCTATTGGCACATATGTGGTATTCTGGAAAGGACTCTGGGTTCAAATTCCAGCTTTGCTACTTCTTATTTTTATCATCTTGTGAAAGACTTTTCACTTCTCTAGGTCTCAGTTTCCTCATCTGTATAAAGAGAGCACCGGCTTATATGATTTCAAAGGTCCTTCTAACTCTAAAACCAATGAAAACATAATTTGCAGGAAGGGAAGGTAGTGTGGGGTGCAGATGAATAGCAGAGCTCTGAACTAGAGTATGTTTTTAAAAAAATAACAAAAAAATGAATAGGATTGTTAATGCTTGTGGTTTCAACTAAAATGGTTGTTAAATGACCTCTCATGGAATACTTCAATATGACCTAAATCTTAAATATGGATTGCATTTGGAAACTCCCTTCTACTTTTCCTTGATGAATCTGTTTTTAGTGAATAGCAGGGGAGTGGAGTCTGATGAAGCTTTTTGATGCAAAACAATTATTGCTTTCAGGCATTGCTACCTTCCTCTGTGTGCTTCATTTAACAACAAATGGCATTCAGGGGAGGTGGTTAGTATATTGTAAACACATGGGCATGGATGGACAGACTACAGAATGATAGAACACTGGCACACAGGAGATATAAATGAATTAGCTTACTGTTGGCTATGAAATAGTCTCTTTCAGCATATTTAAAGATGATGTGAGAATGAAGCTAACGAAAGAAAGCTTTATCCCTCTAGGCTTATTGCATGGAATCTGATGAGAAGGTTGTAGGTAGCAATTTGTTTTAATGATTGATTTCACTAATACTGAGTTACAATTGGACTCCTCTGGAAGTCTATATAAGATCTCCACACATAGAAAATGAACTCATTAGGATCGATGCTGTTATGTGATAAATACAAACCAGAGGCATCCAGGTGGTAAAATACCTGCTTTCTCTTCAGGCCTTGAGAAATGGCATTTAAAACATGAATTAAATCAGAGGCAGACTGGCATAAGATGTAGTGGAAGATCATTTATCAAAACAGATATAAGTTACTGATGATACTCTCAAAGGCATTAGATCATGTGTTCTTAACTTTTGGTCTAAGCACCTACCAAGGGGTCGCTGGATAGATTTCAGGTGCTCTTTGAACTTAAATGGGAAAACATTACACCTTTATTTTCACTGAGCTCTTAATTGGAATTCAACCTTTTCTTCAATATGAATCATTTTTCAAATGTACACTTTGAGAAAGGGTCCATAGGCCCTACCAGACTGCCAAATGCATCTATAACAGCAGCAACAATAACAACAAAAGATTTAGAAGCCTTATTTTAGATGAATGTCATCTTAAGACCTGATGATGATAGCGCACATGTATATGATCCTTATAAGGTAGGTGGTTTAAGTATTCTTATGCCCATTTTGCTGAGGAGAAAACTAAGACTCAGAATGATAAATTGACAATTGACTCCTAGTTTCAGTGATCATTGAAATTAGAAGTAAAGGAACTGGTTTTGACACTGGGTCTGCTAGCCCTTAGTTCCATATGTATAAATTGAAAGAGTTGGACTAAATCATTTCTAAGGTCCCTTCCAGCTCAAAATTCGACAATTTGACTAGATTCACACAGTACTTGTTGAACCTGGGACTTAGGCTCAGATCTTTGACTTAAGACCAAGACCATTCTCACTCCCTTGGAGGAAGAAAGGGAAGAGTGGAAAGGGAAGTAGAGGAAGGTATAGTTAGGAAATCTACCCCCACAAAAGCATTGTGATCACAAATTTGTATTCCATATACTTCAGTCCTCCCAGCTCAGATCATTCTCAAAAAGTTTCTCTCCTAGTACAATGTATCAAAATACCCTTAATACTCCCCAGCCTCTAATACACGTTTAGGAGGCAGCCAGGTGATACGCCTATACATAGAAAGAAATATAGACAATTAGAAGGGGCAATTTCCTCTGTTCTGACTCCAACTTGATTTCTGTTTCCTGGACAATTAATGCTCAACAAACTGAGGAACTATGCTTTAACTAATGCATAATCTCCCAAAATGTAGTGGTTTGGTTTGAATTGAGCATCATCTGCCAATGTCTTAAAGATTTGTATGTTTCATGAAGTCTTGGAGGTAGCTGGTAACTCTTTGTAACCACCCTTTGGAAAGGTCCCAGAATTTCTTGACTACTACATCTTCCAAGTTAGTCTCTTCGGTCACCTGGTTTCCCAACTTCAAAGAAGTCACTTGAGTAATAGTTGTGCTTCCAACAGCCAGGGTCGCACAGGATGAAAAATCTTCTTGTCTCCAATGTCTCCACTCTGTGCCACCCTTCTCCATTGGACTACATTCTTTTTTCAGCACACTCAAAGAACAGAGGGAAGGAGGCAGGAGGAAGGACAGAACATTGCTGTTGTTGAGTCTTTTCAGTTGTGTCTGATTCTGTGTAACCCCATTTATGGTTTTCTTGGCAGAGATACTAGAATGGTTTGTCATTTCCTTCTCCAGCTCATTTTACAAATGAGGAAACTGGGGCAGAGGTAAGTGACTTGCTCAGGGTCACATAGTAATTGTCTGAGGCTGGGTTTGATCCCTCCAGACTCCAGGCCTGGAGTGCTTTATCCACTGTGGTACCCTAGTTTGGTCTCTGTGCCCTGCCAGGTTAAAATACTGAGAGCTGTACCAGACCAGACATTATGGTGTATCAGAGCTTTGCATAAGATTCAGATAGTGACTGTTTCTAGGTGGCCCATGCCTGACATTAAGGTTTTCCAATGTCACCAATACTGAAGCCAGCAGAAACATAGAAATGACCAGATTCCTAAAAATCTTCTTAAACTTGGAGCTGACCAAAAGGAGAATGGGCTGCCTTGAGAGTTCTGCTATCTTGGAGGACTTTAAGTGGGGATAGATAGATGGGAAGTTGGTAGGTAGTTAGGTAAGTAAGTAGAGGGATAAGTATATAGGTAAGCAGGTGCCAGAATAGACTGATAGGTGAATCAATAATGATAGATAGATTGATTGATGGATGGATAGAGAATTTATAAGTTAGTGATAAGTTCTGGGAAAATAAATTTTAAAAAGATGGTCCATACTCTTAATGAGTTTACATTCTAATCATCAAATGATTATTAGAATGTAACAGCGGGGGCTGAAACAGAGGGGAGCTGAAAAGCTGGTGAGAAGTGGGAGTGTAGCAACAAGAGAAAGAAGGAGAATAAGGGAAGAGAGTTTGCTAGGGAGGAGATAAAACAGCCCAGAGAATAAGTTGATTTGGAAGTGAAATGAACAGCCTTGCCCACCTGGAGATGCCTCTTTGCACTGAGATCTGCTCTACTGATTGGTCAGTCCCACTCCAAATTCATCATTTCACAAGATGCTTCAGCCATTCCCCCTTCATTGCCAGATTGACTCACTCTTTGGATTGTTTTCTACCCTTCCTCATCAAATTGACTGTCAGCTTCCACAGCTGCTTGTTCACTTGTTGTAACCACCATAGTGTAGATGGGTTGGACTAGATAGATGGCCACTGAGATCCCATCCAGCTCTGACCCTGTGTCAGTGAAATACTCTTATGATTTTAAAAGTGCTTTACATATATGATATAATTTTATCGTCAAAGCAACCCTGTGAAGTAGGTGTTATTATTACTCCTATTTTACAGATGAGGAAACTGATCCTGGGGAGAGACTAAGTGACTTGCCTAGTGACACACAGTTAGTAAGGGTCTGAAGTCTGAGGGTTCAAACTCCAATTCCAGGTCCAACCTCTATCTGCTATATCACCTAAAGTCCTTCCATTGCTGTTTGTGTTTGAGACAATAAGATGATGATAATTATGGTTCCTCTTCCTGATGCTAACCGACAACACGGGGGTGGGGTGGGGGTGGGGAAGGAATACTGTCTTTTTAAGGACCTCTTCCAACTAGACCACTCTTTCCCTCCACTGGCCTGTAAAACAGGCGCTCTCAACTGTTAGGTCCCCCAGGAGATGCTGCAGCAGAATTCCCTCCCAGACAGGCATTATCTTGACACTTTGACATCAGCTTAGTGAGAAGCAAAAGGCTGGCAGCAAGCCCAATCATCAGGCCCATCAGAATCAAACTATATTTTCTGAGCAGCTGTCGATAGAGTGTGCATGAGATTATTATTGTTTGCAGAAGCTTTATTGATCGTGGCTTTTTGAAGCTCAGAAATCTGTTTACGGCCACCTATAAAAATGAACAGCCACTTCTTTTACTGAAGGTTAACACAGTGTGCTTATTTAATTGAATGGAAATGGCTTTGTGTTCTCAGAATGTCATTGTTAATAAATTTTCAAGGGACTCAAGATATGGCTCATATCTGTGGCTTGGGGACAGTTGAATTGGAGTGTGTGTATGTGGAGGCCAGGAATAAAAAGAAAAAAAAATAATTGCATGAGATTATGGTACAAACCTCTCTTCAGGGGGAGACTGTCTGTTAAAATTGTTACCTGTCAGTGGTGAAATTCTCTCCCTTGGGGATTTTATCCTTCAAATATTCCACTGGATTCATCCTCAGAAATATTTTAAGTTAACACCTTGAGTGTTTAGTTTATAGTAGTTTTATGGTCTGGTCATTTTTGATCATTTTGTTGTTCAGGTTTTTTCAGTTGTGTCTGATTTTTGTGACCCTATCTGAGGTTTTCTTGGCAGAGATACTTACTGGAGTGGTTTGACATCTCCTTCTCCAGCTAATTTTACAGGTAAAGAAACTGAGGCAAGCAGGGTTTAGTGACTTGCCCAGGTCACACAGCTAGTAAGTGTCTGAAGCAAGATTTGAATTCAGGAAGATGAGGCTCTAGGCCCAGTACTCTATCCACTGTGCCACCTTGCTGCCCTTTCATTTTAAAAATCATATTTTGTTACATTTATTTCTTTGGAAAGTACTGTAATATAGTAGAGGTGAAAACTGACTCTGAAGTCAGAAGACCTGAGTTCAAGTACCATCTTTGCTGTTTATTACTTGGGGCAAGTCACTTAGCTGCTGAAATCCATTGCTTTCTCTGTGAAATGAGGGGATTGAAAGAGAGAGCTTCTGACATTCCCTCTAGCTCTAGTTCTGGAATGAGTGAATGAATGAAACATTTTATTAAGTTTTCCTATGTGCAAAGTTGGAGAAGGAAATGGCAAATCACTACAGTATATTTACCCCCAAAACCCCAAATGAGTTGGACATTATTGAAACAACTGCCTAAGAATAAAATTGTGCAAAGCACTGAGGTCTGCAAGCGAGTTGACATAAACGCCTTCCTGCTCTCAAGAAGCTCACATTCTAATGGGGGCAGACAGCACAAATGGAAGGTTTCAGTTGCAAGTGAGACAGAAAAATATTGGTCCTAGGGGCACCAGCAGCAAGGAAGAAATTAATGTCATTTTTTCATGTCCTTTCCACTGATAGAATCATATCAGTTTCTGATGTTGAACCATCTGGCAGATCCAAGGACTTTGGTGGCAAAAATCATCCTTATCAGGAGAAATCTCCAGGTAGGAAGAGACCAACAATCAGAGGAAACCATAAATGAACTAGCACTGTTTACCCCAAAGATGTAGGAGGATGTGACAGTTGAGTTTAGTTACTTGAAGGGCTGTCATGTGGAAAACGAGGCTTTATATTGGTTCTTTTTGGTCTAAGAGGGAAGAAATAGAAGAAACAGGTAGAAGTTGCAAAACAGAAAATTTAACATTGAGATTAGGAAAAAATAAACTTCCTAATAATTAGAGCTATCCTCCATTGGACTAGGCTGCCTGAGGAGGCGATAGGTTCTCCTTCATTAGACATCTTGAAGAGAGGCTGAATGACCACTTGTTTCTATATGAAGATTCTTTTGGGGTATGGATTGAACTAGATGTTACTTTTAGCCCTCAAGTTCTGTGATTTGTAATATTAATGGACAGCTAGGTGGTACCGTGAATTAGAGCTCCAGGCTTGGAATCAGGAAGATCCGAACTCAAATCTGGCCTCAGACAAGTACTAGCTGTATGACCTCAGGCAAGTCACTTAACCTCTGCTTGCCTCAGTTATCTCATCTGGAAGAGGGGGATAATAAGAGCACTTAGGTTGTTATAAAGGTCAAACGAGATGATAATTGTAAAGAGCTTAGTACAAGGTCTATCACATAGTAAGTGCTATATAAATGTTAGTTCTTACTGTTACTATTTTCTATAATTCCCTAACCACAGGTTTCTACCAACTGTTTAATCTCCTTAGGTAATGTGATCTCTTTAGATATCAAGCATGGATAAATATAATTTCCACTTTGTTAAGTTGGAGGGAGGGTACCTTATCCAAAAGCACGTGACTATAAATTTCAATAGAAAACTTATTCAGATTTATAATTCTAAACTTTCTACCTCCCCCAGGATATAATGCTGTGCTTTGTACAAAGTAGTTAGTTTAAAAAATACTTATAAATTATTGGTACGTGATAATGACATAAAAGCAGTATAGTATGGTGGGACACAACTCTGGGTTTAAAGTTAAAATGCATTGACTCAAACACTGGCTTAGCAATTTATAACCTATTTGACCTTAGGTAAGTTATTTTTACCATGCTGACTTTAGTTACCTCCAATATAGAATGAAGGGGTTTGGCTAGATGACCTCTGACATCATCTTCCCACTTTTGTGAATCTATTAATCTATAGCTCAAACCACATAGCTTTATCTTCATCCAACCATTCCCCACCCTACCCCAGATTTTACTCTGACATATTTAAATCCATTGTCACTCACTATCTGTGTGGTTTACCAGACATGACTGCCTTCTATGGCCACCACTATCCTATTATGCTGTAAGCTCCATGGCGACAGGGAATCTCTCACTTTTACATTTGTGTCTTCAGTGCTTAGCAGTGTTTGGCAGATCATAAGCACTTAAATGCTTTTCATTCATGCATGCATGCAGCCATGTATTCATTTAATTATTCATTCATCTTATTCATAATGAGAAGTGTTTCTTCACCTTCCTAAAACAAGGCATAGGGCAAAAATCACTGCAAGTGAGACTGACACCATAGATGAAAATCCATAGCCTGATTGGTCCCATTTGTAGGGTTTCTGTTTGATCTGAATAAAGAAGAAAGAAAATTTAAGGCAGAAAGTTGGGGAAAGCCTTAGAAATTCTCAGTAACCATAAAGAGACTGCATGATGGCACGCAAAACATCACTTGAATTATTTTGTCTTTTAGATGTCAAAATGTTTGGACATATCTGGATGATTTGCTGGATTTTTCTCTTATTTTTTTATTCAGATAAAAAATCTGACTGCTCATTTTTTTTGGCCTTGTATGACACAGTTGTAACCAAATTGTTTTTTCTCAGTTTGCTTGCAATTTGCTTTGCTCCTCCAGTTTCAATATTTTTCAAAAAAAAAGAAACTACAGGTTTTGAAACTTACTCTACCAGACTTGCATAAAAAACTGGGGATATTTAGTCTAGAGTAGAGAAGTCTTAGTGGGGTTCATGACAGCTAGCTGTCTTCTTGCAGTGGAAGAATTTTCATGTGGAAAAGATGGATTAGATTTGTTCTATCTGGGCCCAGAAGGTAGAACTAGGAGCAAAAGGTAGAAGATGAGAAGTAGACTTAGGCTTGATAGCAAAGAAAAAGAAAAGAAAATCCTAAAATCCCAGCTATCCCACGTAATAGCCCACTAAGAGGATGAGTGGTTTCCCTCCCATGAGAGGTTGTCAAGCAAAGATTATATAACCTCTTGTTAGCTATCCTTTAGAGGGGATTCTTAATCAAGGTACAGGTTGGACCTGAGACCACTTTCAACCCTGATATTCTTATGACTGTGATCTTCAAATATTTGAAGGTCTGTGATGTGAAAAGTGGCATAAACTTGATTTTTGGATCAGGAGAGCAGAATTAGTATCATTAGATAGATACATCATAGAGACAGAATTCTGTTCCATCTAAGGAAAAAATTTCCAAGCTATCCAAGAGTAGGTGGCTTCATTGTAGACTCCTAGTCATTAAAACTCTTCATGAAGAGGCTGGATGATCAATTGTAAATATTGTTTCAGACTGCAACTAACTAAGCAACTTCTGAGGTCATGCCTAACCCTAAATTCATTGCTCAGAGAAGGCTATGCCAGTGTGAATAATTGATGCTAAAGGTTCAACTATAAGGAATAAGTTAACATTTAAATGTTATTTCTCTTAGAACTAAATGAAAGTACCAGATTGTGTTCCTTCCTTCTTTCTTCTCTTTCTTCTTTCTTTCCTTCCTTCCTTTTTCTCTTCCTTCTTTCCATTTTCCTTCCTTTTTCTCTTCCTTCCTTCTCCTTCAATTCCTTCTTTCCTTCCTTCCTTCTTTACTTCCTTCCTCCATTTCTTCCCTCTCTTCCCCTTTCTGTGTCTCTGTATTTCTCTCTGTCTCTGCTTCTCTTTGTCTTTCTATAAGTCTCAGATTCTCTCTTCCTCTCTCTGTCTCTTTCTACCTCTGTCTCTCTCTCTGTCTCTGCCCCTCACCAACTCTCACTAAACAATCATGAAAAGGTATTGAGAAATACGTACTTCTTTGATCTCAGCGTAAAAATGTGAGAAGGGAGGAATAACATCGCATACCCAGTTTCATAATAGGTTGCTTTTCTATGTATTAACACAGAATCACAGAAAATTTAATTCATCCTCCTCATTTTATAAATGAGGGAACTGGGACGTTGAGAAATTAAATGACTTGGCCAAGGTGACATAGCTAAAAAGGGTTATCATTAGTATTCCATTCCCATTTCTTTGACTCCAAGTCTGGGATCTTTCCACTCCACTCCACAATTTTCCAGTCACCCAAGTTGAACTAATATGAGACATTTTCTATTCCCTTATTAAAGGAAAAATAGTGAGAAGGAAAAAAAAAAGGTCAGACAAGTTTTTGGAGAGAACATTATAAATGAAGAACATTATTCCTTGTCAATTAACTCTACTTTTTATAGATGCTTATACTATTAAATAAAACCTTAAGAGAGATGTGAGTTTTTAGTGATCTCTAGGAAGTTGTTCTTGATATTAAATTAAATGAGTGCTGTGCATTGTAAGCCCCCACCAGATGTACTCCCTCTGGCAAATGTCTTCCTTTACCAGATGCAACCTAGTTAGAGGTGAAATGAAATCACAGAAGTGGATTTTTTCCCCAAAGTTAGGTCATGTTGTCACATTCAGATGAGATGTATGTTCTTTTTCAGAAAAGCCTAGAGATAGCAGCAAGATTTGCATAGCATTTAACACTATAGTTGGCCACATCTGTAAAGTTACATTTTTCTAGTATGAGCAGGATATTGATGGGGTAAAGGTCATACTTTTGAGCCTCTCATAAGCCAGTTTTTCTGTAAACACAGACTACTTTAGCCAGTCACCTTGTAGATGATTGTAGGTTACTATTTACAAGGGAGTCCAAGGTAGAGAATATAAATGCACCCGGATTTGACTCTCAAGTTCTTCCATACATCCAGTGTGACCTTGACCAAATGCCTTTATTTTTCTGGGCCTCAGCCTTCTTTTCTAAAATATTAGGGCTACATTAAATGACTTCTCATGTCCTTTCCATCTCTGATCCTTTGATAGTGAGAACTTAAAATAACTCAAAATATATAGGAAAATTAGCACTTTGAAAAATCGATCCATGTTAATTCCCCAAGTTATTTTTCCATCAGAAGCTTCATAAGAAAAAAATGTGTGATTTAAGATGACAGTCAACAGTGATTAGAGTATGTTCACATCCTCACAACAAAGGGAAAGATAGAATGTAACACCTATTTTGAAGGGGGAATAGGAAGAAAACAAGCATTTGTTCAGTACCCTGTATATATACCACACTAAGAATTTTACAAATATTATCTTGTTTGATCCCCACAACAATCCTGTGAGGTAGGTTACTATTCTGATCCCATTTTGGAGTTGGGAAACTGCGGCAGGCAGAGTTTAAGTGATCTGTTCGGGGGTCACACCACTAGAAGTGTCTGAGGTCATGTTTGGACTCAGGTCTTTCAAACTCCAATTATAGTGGGTACCCTATCTATTATGCCATGTACCCCTATATGTGTGTGTATGTACACACACACACACACACACACACATATATAGAGAATTACCTAGTTTATTTATAGCTGGATGTGTGTGTCTATGTGTGTATATTTATGTATTTATACACATATACATATACAGTGCATATATATAGTGCAGAGACATATATATTATATATAATACATGTGTATACACATAATACATTTATATAAATGCATGTGGCATGTGTATACATATGTATGAGTATATGTATATATAATACATGAATTTAGATATAAACTTTTAATATATAAATCTCTCTCTATAGATTTTATATATATGAACTTTTATACATATATAAAATCTGAATTTTATAGTCTATATATGTGTTTGTGTGTAATTTATTCTGACTTCTCAACATAAAAATAAAAAAAATTAAACACCAACAAGCATGTGGCCTAAATGATTGATGATATAGAAAAATTGCATTAAAATCCCTTGGCTATATCAGTTGGCCTAAATTTCACTGTATGATATAATGTGAAAGCTTTACTTCTATAGACATGTGACCATCTCTGTCAGGGAACTGCTAAAACCTGAAAATGCACTGTATTTAAATTTATTTTTAATATATTCTTTGTTGTATTATTTTCTATTTTTCCCTTATTGATCTTTATTACCAATAATGATTTGCATCAAAATAAAAGCTGAATCTCACAAAGATCCAATAGATCTTCAAGCTTCTGTATTTTCTAAAGGATAATGACACCTGAAGGCCGCTAGGTGGCGCAGTGAATAGAAGACTGGCCCTGGAGTCAGGAGGATCTGAGTACAAACTCGGCCTCAGACACTCAACACAAAAGTAGCTGTGTGACCTTGAGCAAGTCACTTAACCCCAATTGCCCTGCCTTCCCCCTCCAAAAAGCAAAAAAAAAAAAAAAAAAGACTGACACCTGGCAACCACGTATCACCTCTTTTTGGAAAGGCTTTCAAATTGTTTCCTAAGTATTAGTTGAATATCATAACCCCCACTGTGATAGGGAGAGAAATTAAAGACTATTTCCTCGAAAAATTTTATTTATCCAGCAGTTTTCTCAGAAGGAGTTCAGAATCTATATTGAATGAATATTATTTATCCCCGCTACCTCCTTGAAAAGTAGGGACAAGCCAATTTACATCTCTTTCATGGGTGGAGTAGGATCTTCTCTATAGGCAGGGATTGTGTACTCCAATACTTAACGATATAGTAGGTATTAAAAGGTGTAAATTATTTAATTTTCTTGTATTCCCAATGGACTATTGGAAAATTTAGGAATAGAAATTATGTATCGTCTATCAGTAAAAGTCTCTGGGAGACGTAGGGATTACTATAAAAATTTAATAAGACATTTTTAAGAGGACATTTCAATACTAATCTCAAACCCCATTAACTATTCCCCCTAATTTAAATGTTTTACTTACATTTTTTTTGTTTTTATTTCACCTTCAATTCTTTTTTTGGTTGTTTTTATTAATTTGTTTACTTTTAGTTTACAAGATTCAGTTCCACAATTCCTTGATTTTCAAATTTTCTCTCCCTTCCCCCATGGCGCCATACAATCAAGTATAGTATGTGCAAATACTTTCACATTGGACATTAGTCAGGTTATAAAGAGGGATTGTATCAGATGGAATGAACAATGGGAAAGGGGAAATAAAACCAAACAGGAAAAAGAAAAAGAGGAGATAGTTTGCTTCAGTCTGGATTCAAACTTGGTTCTTTCTCTGTATGTAGACATCTCTCTCCATCATGAGACTTTTGGGGTTGACTTATAACCCTGAATTGCTGAGAAGAGTCCAGTCTATCAAAGTTGGTTGTCACACATACATTGTATCTGTAATTGTGTACAAATTTCTCCTGGCTCTACTCTTCTCACTGTCAGCATCAGTTCTTTTAAGCCTCTCCAGGTAAATATGAAGTCCATCTGCTCCTCGTTTCTTACAGCACAATAGTATTCCATTATATGCATATACCACAACTTGTTCAGCCATTCCCCAATTGATGGGCACACTCTTAATTTCCACTTCTTTGACACCACAAAAAGAGATGCTATAAATATTTTTGTGCATATGGGTCTTCCTCCCACTTCTATGATCTTTGTGGGATACAACCCTAGAAGTTCACCTTCAATTCTTAATAATATATCCCTCTCCTCCACTTCCCTATACTGAACAAGCCATACCACATAACAAAGAGTACTTAAAAAAAAACAAAATAAGCAAATTGTTCTATAGTTGCCATTCCTTGAGTTATAAACAGGTATTCTATGTCTGGTTCTAGTCAAGCAGGTGGAAGCTTAGGGGAGGGAAGACTGACTGATTATAGCTATATGCTGATCCATTGCTGAAACAATGCAAAAGGGGGGGAGGGGAGGTTAATTGAAAGGAATATTCTAAGCATTTACTATGTGTCACATATGAACACACAGTTTAGCAAAAGTAACCAATATATTAGCACATTTCAAAAGTTATTCAATATACTATCAGCTCTAAAAAGGGAAAGAAATACATTTTTCTCTTTTCATCTTTAGTAGTCATACGAATTTTAAAAACAAAAGAAAAACTGTATCCTCCTATGGTGGTAATTCTGACTCCTCCTCCCTGAAGACAATTTTTTCTTACTACTTATGTGATTTAAGTTTTTAGTAACAGAGTAGTTATACTATATATAAAATGAGGATATATACCTTCACTACCTGAAGGCACATAATGATTCCAAACTAAAATTTTTAAAAATTGATGGAACTGTTAGAGTTTTGTATTTTTTTTTAGCCATGTTGCTACTTAGGAAGGGGAGATGAGCTTAATTTCCAGTAGGAAGGATGCTGGTCAGACAAATTCCTGATGGTGAAAAATCTCTAAGAGAGGATTTGGAATTTCCTTCTCTTTATATCTTTGAAAACAGGACCTAGGGAGCTCATTATTTAGATCCTACTGAATACTTGAGGCAGTGACCTGTATGATTTCCTGGGGACTTATCAATCTTTAATTTTCAGTGTGATGTCATGGAAGAGGCATTGAATTTGGAGGCAGAGAAACTGACTTCTGTCTTTGCCACTGACTATATATTACACTAGTTATCAGTAAAATCTGGCCCTCAGTTTTCTCACTTGTGAAATGAAAAGGTTGGATTCCATGACATCTAAGTCTCTTTTGTCTCTGTGTTCCTATGTGTTTCACATTTTCATTTCTTAACCCTGTGCTTTTAAAACTAGTTGAACAACCATTTCCAAAGAGAGAGGATTAATGATTGATTCTGTGTCAACTTGGATTTGAGATCTTTGGTAGAAATGAAATAGCATTCTGTCCTTGCCCTGCCGTGTTCTTCATTTTTTTTATCATTCTTGGATGAAGATATAGAAAGCATCTTAGTATTTGCAAATGACAAACCCAGGAGACATAGCTAATATAGTAGATGATAGAATGAGGATTTGAAGCAATCTTGACAGACAGGGATGTTAGGCCAAAATAAACAAGATGAAATTTAATGGGGATAAATGTAAAATCCAGCATTTAGGGTTTTTTTTTTTAATCAATTATTGAAGTATGGGATGGCAGACACCTGCCATGGAAGCAATTCATTTGAAGAAAATCTTGAAATTAAAAAAAAAAAACTACCCAACAACATCATAATTTGAACCAATGAGGAAAAACTGCTTGATGAAATAGTGTTAGAAATATGTAGGATTGGTTATGAGGAGTAAGAGTCCTAATGCTCTCTAAACTAGTCAGATTACATAGAGAGTATTGTTTTCAACTTGGGGAACCACTCTTTGAGAGTGACAGTGACAAACTGAAGCACAGCACAGGCAGAATTCTGAGTAGATCCAGATATCATGGCATACAATGAAAAGATAAGAGAAATGGAATGTTTTGGCTGGAGAATGAAAGGACGCTTGGACCAGACATGACTTTGAGAAAATCAGTGATAACTTAAACCTTTTTTGTGACTGAGATATTTAGAAATGTAGGAGAGATCCAGTTGATGCAATTTATTCAAATGCATTTAAAGCTATCCTGTATCCTGTATTCTATGTTCCTCCAAGAAGGTAGGATGTGTTAATTGAGCAGTAGGTAAAAAGGAGACTGGTCTTGACTCAATATAAGAAGGAATTTTCTAACAATTAGAGCTCATTAATAATGGAATATTAAGTGGACTTCTCATCAGTGAATGTATTCAATGACTAGATAATCATTTGCCAAAGATTCCTGAATTGAGTAAGGGAAGATATATAGGACCCCTTCTAACTTTAAAATGCTATGATTCTATCATTAAAAGATTTAAATTTATGGTTTGATGGCCACTCCCAACATTTTAAAGAGATAGTTCAATCTTCCAAAAATTAACAAAATACTTATTCTGAAAGTAGAAGAAAGTGACACTAATTTCCTCTTTCCTTCTAAGATGCTAGAAATTCTTGATCAACTTTAGATGACTATGATTGAAATTTGAGTGCTTATTGAAAATATTCTGTCTCAATGTAGGTGTGATTTCAGTCAAAAATTTCAGAGCCCTAAACTGCAAGCTGACTTGAAAGGAATGATGACCAGGCTGGTGATATTTTCTAGGATGATTTTGAGTGACATGTGCTTATTTGTTTCTTCAACAGATGGTTGAATAGCCAGTTAGATAGACAGTTACTAATCACTGCTCCATCTCATAACTCCTGGTATTTTCACTGACTGTCCTCATGTCTGGAATATTCTCCTCTTCATATACACCTTCTGGTTCCCCTGGTTTCCTTTAAGACCTCACCTAAAATCCTACCTTCTACAAGAAGCCTTTCTTGATCCCTCTTCAGTCTAGTGCCTTTCTTTTGTTAATTATTTCCTATTCATCCTGCATCTCACTTGTTTGTATGTAGTTGTTTATATGTTGTATCACCTTTTTGGATGGTGAATTCCACGTGAACAGAGATTGTCCTTTGTCTTTCTTTGTAAACCTAGAACTTGGCACATAATAGGTGCTTAATAAATAGGGATTGACTAATTAACCAACTATATTCAAAAAAGGGAAATATACAGATTAATTTAATGTGTCTCTATTCTTTAAGATATTTATCAAAAAACTATTTATTAATTTGCTATGAAATCAGTGATTGCTAAAAGCACACAGAGGTTCACCAAGAGCAGGTCAAGACAGATTAATTGTATTTCCTTTTTTGACAGGGTTACTAACTCAAAAGAGCAGGAAGATGGAATAACCATAATATATTTGACATCTAGAAAATCAGTGATTTTATTATTTTTGCTTTTTGGAGAAGGGAAGGTAGGGCAATTGGGGTTAAGTGACTTGCCCAAGGTCACATGGCTGGTGTGTGTGTGTGTGTGTGTGTGTGTGTGTGTGTGTGTTTGTGTGTGAAGTGTCTGAGGCCGGATCCGAACTCAGGTCCCCCTGACTCCAGGGTGGGTGCTCTACTGACTGCGCCACCTAGCCAACCCCAATCAGTGATAATTTTAACCTGTTTTTATGATTGAGATGAGGTCTAGTTGATAAACTCTTATAGCCCAAGGGTCAAATCTAGCCCACCTCTTTTAGTATAGCCCCGTAAGCTAAGAATGTTTTTTTTTTTAATTGAAGAAAAAATATCTTAGCTTTCTGGCTGTTTCAAGCATGCAGTAGCCCAGATTTGGTTCTCAAGTTGTAGCTTGCTGTCCCCACAGTTTTATTTGCTAATAGTGAAGTAGAGCCAGAGCTACTTAAATTAATGGAATCAAAGAGTAGTGATCACTGGCCCAATGTCAGATTGGAAGGGTAACTCTAGTAGAACACCTCAGGGTTATGTGCTTGACTTTATTCTGTTCAATGTTTTTATCAATGATTTGGTTAAAGGTATAAATGGCATGCTTATTGTATATGACAATGAAACAAGTCTGGGAATGATGGGTAACAGTGTAGGTGAATGTTAAGTATCTGGAAAGATTTTGATAGAACAGAGCAGGAATTGGCAAACTATGGCTGATGGGCCAAATCTAGCTTGTAGCCTGTTTTTCTATAGAACATGTAAAATACATTTTTAGCTTATGGGCTTTACAAAAATGTCTGATGGACAAAATTTGGTTCTTGGGCTATAGTTTACCAACCCCTGGGCTAGCTGATGAGATGAAACTTATCAGAAGAAATATAATTTTAAAAGTATAAAGTTTTACACTTGGTTTTTAAAAAATCAGCTACACAAGTACAAAATAGGAGAGGCATGGATATATGATGTTTGTTGTGAAAAATATGGGGTTCAAGCAAATCGCAAGCTTAATATGAATCAATAATATGACGTGGAAGTCAAATTAAACAAATAAAATGTCAGGCTATATTAATGGCAGTTTATTTTTTTTTTAATCTAGAACAAAGGAGGTGATGGCCTTGTTCAATTCTGGCCTGGTTAGAACATATTGAGAGTACCATCTTAAGATCTGGGCACTTTACATTAGAAAGGACACTAGTACATTGGCAGAACTGATCATAGGTTAAAAGATTTAAAACCAGTAAAAAACTTAGAAATAAATAACCCAACTCCTTACTCTGCTGCTATTCAGTATTTTCAGTCATGTCTGACACTTTGTGACCCCAAATATGTTTAAAATATGCAAGAAAACATGTTTAAAACATGCAGCAGCCCAGATTTGGTTCTCAGGTTGTAGTTTGCTGACCCCCCCCCCCAATCTGGATAATAGTCAAGTAGATACAGAACTGGCTAAATTAATGGAATCAAAGAGTAGTGATCAATGAACCAATGTCAAATTGGATGGATACCTATAGTAGAACCCCTTAGGGTTGTGTGTTTGACTATTCTGTTCAATGTTTTTATCAATGGTTTGGTCAAAGGTATAAGTAACCTGTGACATGTTTTCTTGGCAAAGATACAGAAGTAGTTTGCCACTTCCTTCTCCAGTTCATTTTATAGATGAGGAAACTGAGGCAAACAGAGTTAAGTGACTTGGCCAGGATCACACAACTAGTCAGTGTCTTGGGCCAGATTTGAACTCAGGAAGATAAGTCTTCCTGACTCCAGGCCTGACATTTAATCCACTGCAAAGTTTCCCCTTACTTTAGAGATGAGACAAATGAGGTCCAGAGTTGTTAAGTGAGTTTCCCAGGTTTATGCAGTTGTGAATTGTAGAACCAGGCTTTAAACCTGGGTTCTCTGACATCCACATTATAACATGCTGCCTTTCTGGAGTCTGTCCAGAAGAGGCGACTGGGATGATGACTACCAAAGATGACCATGCTTTTTGTTCACACAGCTATTCACAAATGCTTACTGACTCCAAAGCCACTGATTCATTACACTGAACTTTACAATCTAAAGTAAAATATTTGGTTGAGTTCCCTTTGTAGTTCATTGGAAAAGAAAATCAGAAGGAACATGGTATAAGGCTGATAAATGTTTGCCATCAAATAATGGAAAGAATGCAAAAGTTGGGATAGGACAGTGATCTTGGGATGTCACAACCTCTCTGAGACTCCGTTTCATCATCTGTAAAATAGAGATAAAAGGCTTTGACTACCTACCTCATATAGTTTTAGTTAAGACTTAGAGGAGATGATATATAGATAGTCATGGTTTGTCAATCTTAAAGTGGTGTATAATTGAAAACTATTATGACTATGGGCACTGATTAAATGCATATGTGTGAGGTGAGGAAGAGGGAAGAGCCAAGGATAAACTGAAGATTTAAAACATGAGAGCGTAGGGCCTCATAGGATGATAATGTCAGAAACATTAAAGTTAAACAACAGTGGAGATTTGGGGAGAACCATTTGACAATGAAATTTATCACAGTTAAAATGTTCACCCTTTGGTCCATGCTTGTGTCTGGCTTAGTTCTCAAAAATACTCTGGCTCCTTCCAGACGCCTCAGCTAACACACGTGCAAAGACTAAAAGAAATGAGACCAAGCCTAGGAGAAATCAGGCTGAAATCAAGGAAGGAGCTTAGTGAAAAATGGAGAACTCATCTACAGCAGGGGGACTTCTCTTCTTATAACTATTCATTCATTCTTTAAACATGAAATCAGTAAATATTTTATCAAGTGGCTCCTCTGCCCATGGCATGGGCATAGGTATATCTCCCTATTTCCCTTTCTCTGTCTCTCTCTCTGTCTCTGTCTTTGCCTATGTCTGTGCCTCTGTGTTTCTGTGTCTCTGTGTGTCTCTCTCTCTCTGTCTTTCTCTCTCTCTCTCCCCCTCTGCCCTCCCATCTCTCTGTATCTCTCTCTGTCTCTCAGTCTCTGTCTCTCACATACAACACTTCTTGTTGTTGTTAAGGAACTTATATGCCACTTAAGGGGTATAATCTGTACACAGATAGATAAATACAAAGTAATTTGGTGGTTGAGTAGGACACTGACAACTGGGGGGATAGGGAAACATATCATGGAGAAAGTAGCCCTTTAGCTGGACCTTGAAGGAAGCTAGGATTTCTGAGAGGTGAATGTGACGAGGAAGTAGGTTCCAGGACTGGGAGACAGACAACTGCAAAGCAGGGAAAGTGAGTGAGGGATGTAACGTCATGCCTGGGAAACTCAAGATTATGTTGCATTTGTTGGGACATAAGCTATACAAAGTGGATGGGGGGTGGGGTAGTAATGTATAATCATCCTGGCAACAATGGGGTGCTTTTCATGTAATGGCCAGCCTGGATGACATAGGCAAGTGAGAGATGGGCTGAAAGATTTTAATATTGTCCTGAAAGACTTACATCAGTAATGCAGGGATGATACTATAAAATCTTCATGAGGAATAGTAGGGAAATAAATGAGTGTGTAAGAAAAGAGGGAATTTCTTCTCTTATGGTCTGTTCAAGATCACAAAGCCCAGCTCTTTGCAGGCTTCTGTTCTTCCACAGCTTGAAGTATGCACATGACAGTCCACTGAGGAGATAATGTTAAGGAAAGAAATGATTAGAAGTAATTTGCTAAGGGACCATGGTTGCATTTTGAGCTGTCAACAAGTAATGAAGCAAGAATGTCAATTGGCAGGTGAATCAGAGCCTGGGCAGTGAGTGGGGAGGAGGAATCCTGCTCCAAGGAAATTGAGTGCTTTTTAATTGAAGCTACTGATAACACAGAAAGTTTGCAACTGTTGTAGACTGCCAGAAAGGAAAACTTTTCTCTGGCTAGGGAGAGGAGAGGGGAAAGAAAGTTTCCAAATGAAAGTCAAGAGGAGAACCAGGTCTACTTTGTTCAGATAAGGATTTTGAAGTCTTTGACTTCTCCATCTGTCTTTATGGTGACATTGAGCATAGGAACATGGGAATTTGTTTTGTTTGACTATGTATATTTGTTAAAATGATTTTGTTTTTCTTGTTTTGCTTTATTTTCTATTGGGGACCAGAGGTGGGGACGAGGGAATAAATGTTTGTTAACTAAAACACTTTTAAAAAGATGCATGTTTCTCTCCCTCTTCTTAATTATTGATTAGCTAGGGGGTAGGAATCTGAGAGAGCTCTTTATTTAGTTGGTCAATTAGAAATAGGAGAGAACCTGACCAGGATAGAAGCATTGAGTCATGACTCAACTTTGCAAAGCAATGAACTCTGTTTGAAATAATTCTCTAACACATTTCTGAATATCGCCTCAATCAAAAGATGGATCCCATTGTCTGAAGCTGAGAGAGTTAGAGTCAGGCAGGCGATGATTGCTGAATTTCTGTTGGAAAACTTCTGCGCTGTTAGGTATTGAGAAACAAGCTCATTGCTCTGTGGATACCCCAATGACCCTAGAGTGGCTAAGGTGCTAGACAAAAGACTATTTGGGCAGTTGTATGTCTTAAAACATCGCCTTATTTTATTCTTGGTTAACCATCTTTCAGTGTCAAGAAAAGGCTTAATTATTTATTTGGATCTTTGAATGTATTACAACTTGGCTTTAGCTGTGGGGAATGATGTTTGACTGATTCAGACTGCACTCCAGGATGTGTACGTGTATATTTCTATGTATGCATGTGTGTGTATAGTGTATATGTGTGTATTTCTCTGTGTGTATACACACACAAACTATAAATGTGTGTGCATATATACATATATGTATCTGTGAATCTATATATGTATGTGTGTACACATGTAGATAGATAGATAGATAGATAGATAGATAAAGATATAGATGTGGCAGTTAGGAGATACAGTGGATAGAGCACAGGTCTTAGAATGAGGAAGATTCATTTTGTGAGTTCAAATCTGACCTCAAACACTTACTACCTGTGTGATGCTGGACAAGTTACATAATTCTGTTTGCCTCCTTTCCTCAATTATCAAATGAGCTGAAAAGGGAAATTGTCAAGAAAACCCCAAATGGTGTCCCAAAAATAAGACATGACTGGAAAAAAAAATGACCACAATAACAGCAAGTATATTTAGATTCAGGGGAGTCAAATGTTAATCCAGAACTGTGCTTTCTAAAACAGAATCACATGTGAGAAGCCATTAGTGGTTTCCTTATCCCTACTTGAAATGTGGAGCTTTCTACAAAAATTGAATTTGCATCCCCTTTGTTTCAATGTCTTCTTAAGTGACCACTAAGATCATGTCAAATTGACATAACATCTTGTTATGACCCTGGCCTACTCCAAGACAATGAAAAGGAACAAATACTTAAGGAAACAGGATATGGGTTTCATCTTGATGAATGGAAAGAGGTTTTCATTGTACACTGAGTTATACCACAGAGCCTAAAATGGATGCTAAACCACAGAGTTAATTTTTAGGTGTAGTTTCTCCTTAGATTTCCAGGAATAGAATAGGCATGAAGAATGCACTATGAAATCACTTTTTTCTGTGTAAATCAAAGTAACAAGGCAACCTGAGTCCTGAACCAGGAGTCTGGGGAATTGAGTTTCTAAGACTAGATCTGCTGCATGTCTTTAGCAATTAATTCACTTACTTTCTTCATATGTATAAATAATTTTACACTTCGCTCCCCAGATTTAGAACACCAGTGCAGTCTTGAATAGTTGCCAGGAACACTGAATGCTTAAATAATTTCCCTGGACCATTCACCTAGAGTGATTCAAAAGCAGGATTTGAACCCCAATCTCTTCAATCATTCAACAAGCATTTTTCTGCTTGCTATAGGCCAATTACTGGGTTAAAATCTGGGAATACAATATAAGTCAAAAGAAAGACAACGTCTACCCTCAAGTTTACATTCTAATGGCAAAAGAGAAGTCATACCTAGGGAGGAATGAAAAGGGGCTGGTAGCTTGGGCTGTTGTGGTCCTCTGTCCCTTGTTCTCAAAGATGACCGTGACATCAGCGAGGTGATGCCATGGTATGCAAGTGAATTGGATTTAAGTGAAGGAGGGCTGTGCAAAGTTACCAGCCTCGCTTTCTCCTCTGGAGGCATCTGGGTTCAGTGGTGAGATACAGATTAGGACTATTGGGCTAGGTTGGCCATGATTTTAAAAGAAAGTTTCTTGGAGAATCCATCCAATCAGTGTGAAAGGCCAGAGGGAAGTAGAGTGTGTATTTCAGGACTGGAATGAGCTTCTAGAGTGAGCAGGTTGCTGGGGCATGGCAAAAAGGTATACAGAGTGCAGCCCCTGTATACATACACACACACACACACACATACACGTGCCTTATGTACACATACATATATTTCATATAAATAATAATAATGTAGAAGAAAAGGTTAATACTATGTTCTGCATTTTATACACAGCTATGGAAATGTTTTTTGTTAATTTAATATTTAAATATAAACCTCCTTAGTCTAGAGAGAGAAAAGTCGAGACTTTTCTCCCAATGCCCTTGGGCACCAAAGAAGATTTGAGATTTTTTTATAGGAATCTTGAACAAGGAAAAATGTTATATGTTCAAATATCATTTGAGGTTAACAATTTACTTCAGCAAATAGGATAATAGTCACTTGGTAACTATTCAGTTCCTCTTAAAGATTGAAAGGTTCACCTTTCCCAAGGTCATTATCTTAAGCTTTTCTGAATGAGAAAGAAAGCACTTTCCTCTGAATGGAGAAGAGGGCATTTCCTTTAGGTGGTTCACTCTTCTGGCTTGGGTTTAAGAAGAAATGATAAGAGGGTAGGTATCTTTTCATCAAGGTTTTGGTTTCTACCCTTAATCCATTTCCATAAGAAAGGCTTTTTGTTCTTGATAGTCTTTTGAACAGGAAAAAGAGCTTTTAGAGTAGAGAAAATATTATTTCTTAGTATTTCATTTAAACCAAAGTTTTTTTTAAATATGCTACCACAATCAGCTATGTATTTATATGTTTTTGTGTATGTATGTACATATACATGCATATAAAAATATATATGTATATACAGCATGTGCCAAATAAGTTTTTTTTTTAAAAGCTCCATTATGAATTTTGGAACACCCTGTATATGTATGTATTTGTTTGACCAGGAATTATTTTATTTTGTCCTTAAATCCTCATTGCCTAGCATCATGTCTGGATCAAAGACTGGCTTAATACATGCTCCGTGGATGATTGATTTAGCTTAATAGGCATTTGTTCATTGTGTTTATATTTCTAAACTAAATTCCAATAAAATTAAATAAATTTTCTAATATCCCAGTCCTCAGACTTCTAATTCAGTGCATTCTTTACTATACAAGACTACTTCTCATCTATGATCAGTGGAAGTACAATCCTTGTGCTCAGCCTGTTCCTTAAATTTGAGGAGAAACCCTTCTGAAAATTTTACTATGTGACTTAGCAGCCATTCCAGGTCCTGTCATACAGATCCAATTCCAATGAAAATTCATT
The DNA here is from genome assembly GCF_028583685.1 of Petaurus breviceps papuanus. Classification (NCBI taxonomy): domain Eukaryota; kingdom Metazoa; phylum Chordata; class Mammalia; order Diprotodontia; family Petauridae; genus Petaurus; species Petaurus breviceps. The sequence continues at coordinate 38,872,282 of NW_027185809.1, forward strand.
TTCATTCAATGAGAGTGTGTGCACCCCAAAACGGTGTGCAACAGAAATCCTTACCCAAATAATACTCAGAGGTTTCTCAAGGTAGGAAGCAGAAAAGAATGGTTTATTTATGATTTTGAGAAAGGGCCACCCTCCTTTGACAAATGGTCAGGGAGGAGAAGCAATTTACAAAAGGAAATGGTGAAGTTATAAAACCCTAATGCAGAATTCTCCTACACCACCCTCCTCACCCTTTTCTTCCATTGGCTGGAGGTTAGGTGTGCAATCTAAAAGCAGCAATCTACCTCAAGAAACTGGAACAAGGAAACAGTAGATCACCCAATGTACATTTGAGAAAGCACTTCTGTCCTTATTTGGCATATCTTGTGCTGGGGAGGGCAATGTGGAGGGTCTCCATTGCTCTAAGTCCCAGATTCCTGAAAGGTCAGGTGACCTCTAAACTTAGGCCTAGTGGATGCTGAAGCCACTCTAGATTTGATTTTTCAGAATGAGGAAACTTCAATTCAAATTATCACTCACAAGAGAAGATGCATATTCTGTTTTCAGAACTAGCATCCTTTTTTTTTTTTCCCAAAGCAATTGGGGTTAAGAAACTTGCTCAAGGTTACACGGCCAGGTGTTTCTGGGTGGGTGCTAAGTGTCTGAGCCCGGATTCGATCCCCAGGTCATCCTGACACTGGAGCCGGTGCTCTTACTCACTGTGCTTCCTGGCCGCCCCCAGTAGCATGCTTTCTAATGGAGAGTGCACAGCTCCCCTAGAACCTTCATTTAAGAAGGGTTCTCAGGCTATCCATCTCATCATTTCCAATCCCATTGTACTCCTCTGGTATTCCTATCAGTGCCACCTGCACCAAGTATCTTCCCTCCCACCCTCCTTATCCTTCCCCATTTTTCAGATTCTTTTTGTGTGTTATTTTCCCCCTTTATATTGTAAACTTCTTAAGGACAAAGAATGTCTTTTATATTTTCTATTTTCAGTGCTTAGTATATAATAGACATTTAACAAATTTTATTTGTGGGTTATGCATGTGTATACTATCAACATCTAAAAAGGTTTGGTTAAAGAAGACAAATAGTGATATACAGTTATCTCATTTTTTTCCCTTAAGCTAGAGACACTTGTTCAAGGAGCTAGGAGATCTACATCCTAACGGATGAACAGAGGAATCATAAGACTTTTTATACATTTTAGAATCATCCCAACTCAGGATGACCATGTCACAAAACTTTATGGCTTCCATTTGTTATCATCTATATGTGAGAAAGAAGTTAGATGCAAATTGACAACAAACTGAGCTGGGTCTATTTATATTTTATGGTCTCAGGATATCTGTTTTTCTCCCAAGATAAGGGGTCATCCTGTCTCCAGCCTTGTCTGGTTTCTGGTGTCTTGCTGACACAGAAGGCAAGGGAAATCAGTTTGTTTGATTAATTCAGACTTTGGCCAAAATATGATATTTAATGATTATCAATACACATAAGTCTAACACAGTAATCAATAAACAAGAATTTTTAAGAACTTACTAGGTGCCAGACACTGTACTAAAGACTAATTAAAGACAGTCCCTGACCTCAAGGTGCTTACATTCCAATAAAGGATACAATTTGTACCTGACTAGGTTTAATTACTATATATGCAAAGTAAAAGAAGGTTATCCTTAGAAAGGGGAGAGGACAGAATCTGGAAGGAACCAGGAAAGGCCTCCTGTAAAAAGTGGAACTTGAGCTGAGTTTTGAAGGAAGCCATGGATTCTAAGAGGTCTAACTCATATGGGAGAGCATTCCAGGCCTGGAGGACCAACAGTGAAGAAGATGGCATGAAGATGAAAGGTGGAGTATGATTAGTGGGTTAAGTAGGTCAGTATGACTTGGTAGAGTAGAGTAACATTAGAAGATACATAGGAAGCCAAAGTATTGAGATCCTTAAATGCCAACTGGAGGAGTTTATATTTGATCTTAGAGGAAATAGGAATCCAATTTAGTTTTTTGAGTGACTGGGATAAGTTCAGTGGTATGGGTGATATGTTCAGACCCATAATAGGAAAATAATTTTAGCAGCTATATGCAGAATAGATTTGAGTGGAGAGAATCTTAGGAGTTAGACCAATTAGTAAGCTATTATATTTGTCTAAGTGAGAGGTGATGAGGGTCTGAACTAATTAGGGTGGTGGCTACACACAATAGTCACATAATACAGGCAGCTATGTGATGCAGTGAATAGGGTGGAGAGTCCAAAGTCAGGAAGATCTGAATTCCAATGCAGCTTCAGACACTTACTAGCTATGTAATCCTGGTCAACTCATGTAACTTCTGTTTGTCTCAGTCTCCTGAAAACTCTAAAATGAAGACAATAGCACCTACTTCTAAGGTTGTTTTGAGGATTAAATGAGATAGTATTTTTGACATGTTTAGCATGTGCTTTGCACATAGTAGGTCCTTAATAAATGCATGTTTCTTTCTTTGGATTTGTGATTTCACTGGTGTAGGTACTTCCTAAGTATAGGTCACAACCTTAAGCATGTCTCTGGGCTCAGATTCCTCATCTATAAAATAAGGAGTTTGGACTGGAGGGTCCAAACTTTCAAATTTTACTGGTGCCTTTTATATCCCCTAAATTTTTCCCCTCTGTGCTCCTTTTTTTCTTCTTAGAGAACAATAATTTATAACAAATAAGTTTTTTTAAAAGAAAAGAAAAAGAGGAAGAAGAGAAAAAATAATCAAAAATAATCCTTACTTTGAAAAAAGTTGACATTATTGGGAAGTATTCTACACCCATGAGTCACTTTTTTTTACTCTATCTCTGTGAAGGAGGGGGAGATGGTTTCTATTTAACCATCCAATTTAACCAATTTACTGTGGTCTGACAAGCTCTCAGTGATTTACTTGGGGACAAACCTTCCAAAAATTAGGGACCAACCAGATTTAAAGATTCCCATCCCATTTCAAAGTAAGGACAACCTTTGGAAAAATTTCCATTTCAATACAATCTTCCAGAGCTTGTACTTGGCTAGCCTTATCTTTGAGGACTTTCATGTCTCACACAGTGAGTCTTGGAATAGAATATTCATGGAGTGTACCCATATGAATATATATACATAAATATGTATGCATATACATATTACATTTGTATACTCACACATATGTGTACATATAATCCTTTTTGTGGAAATAAAGTCTTCTGATTTTTTAATCATCATTGAGTTTTGGCCCTGCTGACTTTAGAAAAGGGAATGTTTACATTTTATGGTGAAACATGTGCTCAATCCTTGATAGACTGACAAAAATGACTTCGGTCAGAGGCTAGTTCCAGTTAAGAAAACAACAACAAAAAACTCTCTTTATTAATGTATGGATTTTCTGTCACTGGGACTAGTCTCATCACGACCCGTCTCGCCTAGATTGTTTCGAATAAAGCATAGCATATCATCTGTTCCAGTTTCAAAGGATTTAGTGACCAGCTGGCTAGAAGGAGAGTTAACAAGGAAAAGTTGAGACTTTCGCTAATATACCATGGTTCTGGTTCTAATCAAAAAAGCTAATTGTTCTCTGTTTATTTTATAATCGAATTTCACTGACATGGGAAATGCAGACTGGGATTTAAGCCAGCAGTACCTGAAAGACTATAAGACTATAGCTGAAAAAGGGCCCTCTGCTTGCCAGCTGTTTGTGTGTGTGTGTGTGTGTGTGTGTGTGTGTGTGTGTGCGCGCGCGCGTGCATGCCTGTATGCCTGTGCCTGTACCCACATTTGCATTGTGTTGAGCGATACATTTTAAGAGATAATGAACTAAGGCACTAGTTAGTGTGTGAACCTCAAAATGGATGAGACAGAACTTCTTCACTTCCCCAACCCACCCCCACCCGGCCGATAATAATCATAAAATGGCACAGTTGGTTGTGATTTTCCATCACTTGTTGACTATGCCTATGACTACCTTCGTATTTGGTGCTGTTCATGTACGATACATGGAAACAAGGTTTTGAAAAATAAACTGGCATTTCCCAGTTGATTTCATGCTGTTATTTTCTCTGCAAGATACATCCCAGCTCCTTTTGTGTTTCCACAGATTTGATTCCAAGGTACATAGAGAAATCCAGTACCTTTATCCCACCCACAAAAGGAAGCTTTATACATTCTGCTGTATATAGAAAACATATGGGTGGGTATGTGTATGTGTATGTGACAAAATGGTTCATTTGACGTTATATTTGCAATACAAACTACTCTAACCACTGATTATGTGAGTGCCAAGTTCATGAATCATTAAATCATGAAACTTAAGTAGGAATCTGAGAAAAAAAATAGAAGGGAACTAAGTGACCTTGGTTATTGAAAATGGAAAACAGGCCTTTTTGGTTCTTTAGCATCCATTTTAGTACTATGTAAATACAAATCAAATAGCTTTTAACCCAGAGCTGTTTTTCAGTTTTCCTATCCCTTCCCCCCTCACCCCACACTGAATTTACTTGCTTCTGTACCCAACCTTGACCTTGATCACTTTAATAATTCAATAGCCTCTATCCATAAACCTACCATGGGACGAATGACTGATTGTCTCCACTCATTTCAAATGATTAACTATTCTCATCAAGGAAAAAAATTGAAAAACAAAAACAAAACAGGACAGTGTGATACCCAGGTTAATAAACTTTAGGATGTCCCTTGCCCTGGGTAGCAGCTATTAAAAGCCAACACCCTCAGAAGGTCTTGGCAGGGGCCTTGAGCTTTTGGTTCATAGCTATATTATTGATTCCCTGTGTAAAAGGATGAGTAGAGTAACTCATGGGAGAGGAGTTGATGATGGGAGGAATCAAAGTGAACTCAACCTAGGGTCCTAGGCGCAGAAGAGTCAGAAACTTAGCAGAGGCTTAAGTCCAAGAGAGAAAAAGAATAACTTACAAACACTGACCTGTGATTATTGTTTCCTCAGTAGGCTACTGTTTGCTGTCAGTTCTCAGGTTTTGATTTCTTTCTAAGATGTGGGGTATGGCCAGGAGCTGTCATCTCCTTATTCTGTCTTTTTCCCCGACAAAATATAAATGTTGCCATTACCTTGATGAGTTGGCCATCAACACACCTTTGTACAGAATTTGAAGAGGAAGAAAAAGGAACTTCAGAAATTATCTCTTTCAACCTCTGTGGTTTTCAGATAAGGAAACTGAAACCCTAAGAGGTAAAAATAGGTTGCCCAAGGCAATAGAGGCAGTTAACTGTCAGAGACAGGATTTAAATCCAGGTTCTTATACTTCAAAGTTAGTGAATATTTTTTCCATTCTACTTAGCAGTCTCAATCAAAGCCCATCACACCAGTTAGCCAGTCAACAATATCAATTAAGCACATAGTCTGTGTTAGGCACTGTGCTAGGCACTGGGGATTCAAAATATAGTCCCAGCCCTCCAGAAGCTCACAGTCTAAAGAGGAAGACAACAGGTAAACAAGTACATGGAAATGAGTTCCATTTAGGAAAAATAGGAAATAATTAGGAGGTCAGGCACTGGAATTTAGAGGGTTTGGGAAGAGCTTCCTGTAGAAGATGGGAATTTAGTAAGGACTTGAAGAAAGCCTGGGAAGAAGCCAAGAGGTGGAAATGATGAAGGAGAGCATTCCAGGCATAGGAGACAGTCAGTGAAAATGCCCAGAGCCAAAAGATGGATTGTCTTATTTGAGGAATAGCATATGGAATTAACCACCGGCTCTCTGATATGGGGGAACAGTCATATGACAGGGTCTCTGCTCTCAAGGAATTTGCCTCTGCTTGTGTGCACAAATCTGAACACTTTATACTTTATCTCACAAAATAGCCCTACCTCCAAGATATTGAACTTGAATTTTTTTTCTCTGACCATCTTCAATCTTCCACTTCCCTATTTCCTTACACTAAACTTCTTTGTTCACATTATGATCTCTCATCCCTGAATAATTCATAGTTTCCCAGTTCATGCCCCCCATCCTGGCTCCACCTGCCCCTATACCCAGCCTTGACACCCTGGCTACTGCTTGAATAACTCACTAGTCACAATCATTAGAGTCCCTGACTTATTTTAAGTGATTTAAAAAATATATATTTGCAATTAGTTTACAACATTAAGTTCCACAAGCTTTTCTCCCCCACCCTTTCCTCCCTTTTCCACCATGGCAACATGCAATCCAATATAGGTTCTACATATACCTTCATATTATACATTAGTCAAGTTGTAAAAAATAATTATAACCAAAGGAATGAATAATGAATAAGAAAAAAAGTGAAAAAGAGAGCAAGTAATTTGCTTTAATCTACATTCAAACTCCACAATTATCTGGAGGTGGATAGCCTTTTCCATCACGAGTCCTTTAGAGTTGTCTTACAGTTGTCCTTAGAGTGCTAGAGTTGTCTTGCTGAGAAGAGCTAGTCTATCACGATATGATGTATCTGTAATTGTGTACAATGTTTTCCTGGTTCTGCTCCCCTCATCTGACTTTTGCAATGCATTATTCTTTAACTCTGGGTAAGCTCCAAATTTCAATTCATCTGATCTTCGTTTTGAGTTGCTAAGAATTGATAAAATTATAAAATGAAGCTAACTTCACCTATTGTAAATTGGTATTGTATTTTCTCAAGTGCAACATCACTGCTCTTTGGCAATACACTTAGAGCTGGAATGGGCCATAGTTTAGTGCATTTAGTCCAACACTTTCATTTTTACAGGTGACCAAACTTAAGACCAGAGAGATCTATTACCAAGTTGATCTTCCTTAGGTATTAATATGATTATGCAATTCTTGTGCTCAAAAATCTTCAGAGATACTCAATTACTAACCAACAAACTTTTCCTGGCATTCAGGGCCCTCCATAATCCGGTACCACCTTACCATTATACTTCTCTCCTGTACTCTAGTCAAACTGGACTAATTGTTATCCCTCAACTGTCTCTAATATTTTCTTGACTCTATGCTTTGTTCCCACTGCCCCCTTTATCTGGAATCTCCTTCCTTCATTTCTTCACTTGTAGAATTCCTTATTCATCTTTATATGCCAACCTTAAATGTCAACTCTTTTATGAAGCTTTCCTACATCTCCCTATCACCCCTATTAGTTTCAAATGTTGCTATGTCAACTCTCACCTAACCCCCTTTTTATACCCTTCTCTAATGCACTTATCATGCAATAGTCTAGTTGTTATTGCATGTGACAATTAAGCTCCTTTATTCAAACTTTATCTCACGTAGTGCCTAATAGGGTGCTTTGCCCACAGTAGATACTTAGTGTTTGTTGAATTTGAAACAAATGAAACATTTAGAAAATGAAAGATAGATGCATTACAAATTTGTAGAATGTAGAAATGGACTGGCAAAGTAATCAAAGATTTCATGCCATGGGGTTATTATGGCTTATACTTTAAAGCATGAGTAGGAAAAAAAAACAACACGATGTAGTAGGAAAAGCAGTGGATTTGGAGACAGAAGACCTGGGTCCAAACACTTACCCTGCTACTTGCTACATATATAACTTTGGTCAATTAACCTCCATTTTCATTCATTTCTTCATTTGTAAAATGAAAGGGTTCAACCAGATAATCTCTATAATCCCATCCCAGCTCTAAATCTATAATTCTATGATTTGGATAGATAGTGGGGGGGACATTTTCTAAGAGAGGGAAAAAGTAGCAGGTTGGTGCAATGTAAAGTGTTCTGGACCTGGAGTCAGGAAGACTCATCTTCCTGAGTTCAACCCTGGGCAAGTCACTTCACCCTGTTTGCCTTAGTTTCCTCATCTGTAAAGTGAGCTAGAGAAGGAAATGGCAACCCACTCCAGGATCTTTGCCAAGAAAATGCCAAATGAGGTCACACAGGGATGGACATAACTAGAAAATGACTGAACAACAAAAGAAGGGAGACAACTAGCATGAGAAAAGTTAGAAGGTTAATAATGCAGAGGAGACCATGAGGAAACTGATCTAACTGGAACAGAGGATATATATTTGTGGGGAAGAAGGATGTTGGTGGCAAATAAGTTAATAATGGGGAAGATGGGGCTAAATTATTGACTGACTTGAAATCTATCAGAAGAGTCCAGCATTTTGCATCTGACCACAGGAAGCCATTGTGGGTTCCTAAGAAGAAGAGTGACATAATAATAATAATAACAAATGTTGTGGTGGTTGTTTAGCAACATAAACCTGGCAACTCTGTGCAATTTAGATTGAAAAGGATAGCTATTAGAGGTACTTCCTTTTGTCATCCTGGGATTCTTTGCTACCTTATTCCAAAACACATTCATTCATGTCATAAGAAAGAAAGGGTGTCCCCATCCCTGAGAGATTTCTTTTAGAAATGTTTTACATTAAAGGAAGCATCACCTTTAGAAGCAAATGTTCTATGAATGGTAGTAGTACTTGTGTGAGTATTTACGGTAATACATTTATTGAATAAATTAGTCACCATATGGAAACTTGGTTTTGATGGTTCTTGTTCTTTATTAATAGGTATAATAGGCTCCAGGGTAATAGGTTGTTGGATCCATATGTTATTCAAAAGACAAATTCAGGATACGATGACCTCACTGTAGGATCAAGTAGCAAAAGAAAATTAGCTGAGGTTGAAGAAATGCTTGGTTTAACACCAGTATCTCTGATAATTACCAACCCAGCAAGGACAATTCTGTTAAAAAAAAAATCAACCACATGATCTGTTATGAATTAGTGTTTTCATGGTTTCTGTATTTCCAAGTTCCCTGTTATGAAAGTCACCTTTTAAATATCCTCCTGGGATTTTGAACAAACAGCAATGATCTTTAATAAAAACCATTAGGAAGCCAGGGAAAGGAAATGAATCTTTTTGGGAGAGGCCCTTGGTTCTGAGCATCCATTCCTGTACTTAGAAAATACTGAAGGGAAGGCACAGCTGTCCAAATAAAATGCTGAGAGGATATCCCTGAACTAAAAGGAAATACTTGAGGAGTCTCTAAGTATATCCTATTGATGGAGACTGTGAATATTGAAAATGGTGATGCAAAAATCTTCAGCCAGAAGCAAAGCTTAAAACTGATCAGTAGGCAGCACTTATGTTGGGGGAACACATAAAGTGAAATGGTGATTGTACTTTCTGAAGGATCTAAATCCAACTTATTCTCTCTCTCTCTCTCTCTCTCTCTCTCTCTCTCTCTCTCTCTCTC
>NW_027185809.1:38881832-38882135 GCF_028583685.1 Petaurus breviceps papuanus
TCTCTGTCTCTCTCTCTCTCTCTGTCTCTCTCTCTGTCTCTCTCTCTCTCTCTGTCTCTCTCTCTCTGTCTCTCTCTCTGTCTCTCTCTCTCTCTCTCTCTCTCTCTCTCTCTCTCTCTCTCTCTCTCTCTCTCTCTCTCTCTCTCTCTCTCTCTCTCTCTCTCTCTCTCTCTCTCTCTCTCTCTCTCTCTCTCTCTCTCTCTCTCTCTCTCTCTCTCTCTCTCTCTCTCTCTCTCTCTCTCTCTGTCTCTCTCTCTGTCTCTGTCTCTCTCTCTGTCTCTCTCTCTCTCTCTGTCTCTCTCT
>NW_027185809.1:38882235-38891335 GCF_028583685.1 Petaurus breviceps papuanus
TCTCTCTCTCTGTCTCTGTCTCTCTCTCTGTCTCTCTCTCTCTCTGTCTCTCTCTCTGTCTCTGTCTCTCTCTCTGTCTCTCTCTCTGTCTCTCTCTGTCTCTCTCTCTCTCTCTCTGTCTCTCTCTCTCTGTCTCTCTCTCCTATTTTTTGAAGCAATTCCAAAGGATTTAATGAATTTTTTCCCCAATGGTTACTTTCTTCCCTCTATTTCTTCCCACTTTTCCTATTGGTTTCTATCTTTTTTCTTAGTTCTCCAAGTTATGCTATGCTCAGGGTTGGTTATCATAGAGAGTTATAATTGCAATGGGGAATAGAGAAAAAAAAAGTTCTCCTCAACATTCTACTTGATATGGTCCTCTTTTATATCATATCTCTATGCTTTCTAGAGACAGCATGGAGTAGTGGATAGAGGTGACCAGGAAAATGTGGGTTCACGTCCTGATTCCTAATCATCTTCTAATGTGAATTAAGATTATATGTATAAATGTTTCAATGTCTCACCCTCCTCCTCCACACCACCTTCTTGATTAAAAACATATTAAGGGTGGAAAATTTATCATTATTTACATTTGTATTCCCAGTGTTCAGCATAATACCTTATTTACAAATAGTACCTTGTAGAAGCAGTGTGGGCATCTAGGTGGCATAGTGAATAGAATGCCGGGCCTGGAGTCAGGAAGACTCATCTTCCTGAGTTCAAATCTAGCCTCAGATATTTACTAGTTGTGTGACCCTGGACAAGTCACTTTACCCTATTTGTTTCAGTTTTCTCATCTGTAAAATGGAGTAGAGAAGGAAATGGCAAACCACTCCAGTATCTCTGCCAAGAAAATCCCAAAATGGGGTCACAGAGATTCAGACATGACTGAAAACAATTGAACAGCAGTGACAAAAAAGAAGCACAGTGTGGCAGATAGATAACTGCCCAGATGACCATTATACAACTCCTTCTTCTGTTCCACACTAGCTGTGTTATCCTAGCTAAGTCACTTTTTATCTCAGTGACCTAGGCAACTCTCTAAGACTACAAATTGCTGAGAAGGTGCCAAGCTGCCTTAGTAGAGGAGGTTTCTTTATCTTGTTCCTCCCTCTACCTTACATCCAGTGTGTAGCCCATATATAGTCTAACAAATAGGGTAAAGTCTTAGGAAAAAGGAAAATTGTAGCTAAAGGTGTCCCCCAAATTTAGAAAGAATACTGGGCCAAAATTATGAAAGCAATGTTCCTGAGAAATTTGGGAAGGTGATTTATTCAGGAAATCTAAATAGCAAGGGTATGGTAAAGGGAGGATATATATCACCACACTCAGTATGACATATGAGGTGCAGGGAAGAAACATAAGTCATTGGCAGTGTAATGGCCAAAAGCCTATATTCTTGTCCTTAGCTTTGCAATATATTGGTGGAGATGTTATGGTTGTGTTAACACATATGAAGTTTCTTAGCAAAATTCACCTTTTTTTTAACCAAAGGTTTCATTTTACAAAAATGTCCTCCTCTTTAAAAAAATTGTAAGATGCTACTAAACAAGTTTTGGTTGTCCCAGAGACATAGACTTACCGTTTTTATGGAAAGAAAATTTACTCTGAAGTCAAAGGACCTGAATTCAAATCCTGCCTTTGATGCTTAGTACCCTGTGACCTTGAGCAAGTCACTTTATCAGTTTCTTCAAATGTAAGCAAGGAGTTGGACTAGATGACCTCTCAGGTCCCAGCCAACTTAGTTAAGCGATAATAAGTTCTACTAACCTGCAAAGTCTCAGAGTATGGAGTCCTGGGATGCATATTGATTATTGTAAGAATCGAGATTGATATGACTTAAACATATTACTTCTCCTATGATTAGTGCCTTCAGGCTTTCTTTCAATTTACAGAGTTCAGAATCCCAGAGCCATAGATCCCACATAATTCTGGTGCTGACAACAATATTCTCTGTGTGTAGTCAAATAAGGATAAGAAGTCGAAAGATGCTTCTGTGTTTCATTAGCATGAACTGAGCTTAAATTAAAAATAAATAAATAAATTCTGAAAAAATAAGAATGAACTGAGCATTGTGTAATTAATTTCCATTTCAAAGGATCTATAGAAAGCTCAGGTTATATGAAGTACCTTATATCCTTGCTCCAAGGCCAAATTGAAGTTATGTAAATATGATAAAAGAAAAAGCGTGATGGAGTGGTTAAAGTGCTTGGACCTGGAGCCAGGGAGACCCGAGTTCAAATTCTGCCTCTGACACATTGTCTGGGTGACCTTGTATTACCAACCGCCCTGTCTGTCTTTTCTCCTATGAAGGGGTGGTAGCCTTTGATGTCCCTTGTAACTACATCTGTGGTTCTGTAAGAGTGGCCTTAATAAACATTTAAAATCAAAGACTGAACTGGAAGGGACCTCCAATACACTCATTTTGTTTGTGAAAAAACAGAGGTACATAGATAATACATGATTTACCGGAGTCCATACAACTTTTAAGTGGCAACATAAAGACTATAATCCAGGTCTCCTGAGCCCTTAATTTATTGGCCTTTGCACCATTGCTCCTTAGTCTGGAGCCATTTTCAGAAAAGGAGAAGAGATCCAGCGCATAAAATCAGTCAAGGATGAATTTGCTCATGCCATGAGGAACTTCTAGGAAAGCTGAATGTCCTTATCTTCAGGTATATTAGAGAAACCTCCTTCTGTCCCAAATTCCCAGCATCGTGTATGGAAACACAAAGGGGCAGGTGACTACACTCAGTAACATCAGTTCGCACTACTTAATGCCAGGTATTTTCTGCCTATAAATTGTTTTGATTTTTCATTGGTTTTGAAAATAGGAAGCAGATTGACTTGGACTGGGATGAAGTGGCATGGAATAACCATTTCTGCTAACTGTAGGGTACCAAGTACAGTAGGATGGCAGGAGGAGACAGGGAGCTGTTCACTGAGGGGATTAAGACATGCTTCAGCAACTTGAGATGGGGGGATGAAAATAAAGCCTCTGTATTACTGGAGCATGTGAACTCCCTGAAATAGCAGTGTCTGGATCAATATATTGCATTTGCAGCACAGAAAGAGAAAGAAAAGGCTTTTCAGAGTTTATTTACGCAGCTCTTTTCAAAAACACCTGTGTGGATAGTTCTGTTGCCAACCCTTAGTTCACTGAATTGACCTTTTCGTTACTGTAGGGCTTGAAAAGGACATATCCTCAAAGTTTGTCGTGACTGTAAAACATTGTCATTGTCTTTTCTCTTAAGAAGCTTCTTTAGTAATGCCCAAGGAGACAAGAAAGCATTGAAAGATTCTCTCTAAGTATTGAAGATATTATCATAAAAATAATGGTACTACCATAAATTTTGGGAGGACCTCTCTCCATTGAAGAGAGAGGGAAGTCACATCTATTAACCAATTCACTCTAATTAAAAAATTGGTGGAGAAAGACTGCGATGTTATTCCCATTGTGCAAATGGATACACTGAGGTCACAGAGATTATCCTGTTTTTCCTTCCCACAAATTACTTTGTATTTTTGCATTTACTTATCTGCTTCTATGCAGGTTCAGCTAGCCCATTTAACACCCTCTGCTCCTCACACATTGCCCCCCCAAAATATTAGCTCCTTAAGAAGAGGATTCATTTTTAGGTATCTTTAGCACCTATCATGACATATTATACACAATAAATACCTGTTGAATTGAATTTAAAATAAAGATTGCATTATATACCTCATGGTAAACTTGAATCAGAGTAGGCCTAATAAAAATCGGACATTGGGGCCTAAAGTTTTATATAGAAAACAAAACAAAAAAACAAGGACCCTGAAAAGTCATTTAATCATGCCTCCAAATAGGGAGGCAGTGTTTTATAGTGGCATTCTGGATTTGGAGCTAAAGGAAGTGGTTTCAGATCCTATGTCTGCCTCTGGGTGAGCTAAGGTAGGCCTTTTAACCTCTCTGGGCTTCTAATTCCTTTATTGTAAAATGAAAGGGGGGAAAAAGGAAAATAACCTATATGTTTGAAATTGTTTATAGGAACCCATTTTGTGGTGGCAAAGAACTGGAAATTGCAGAGATGCCTATCAATTGGGGAATGGCTGAACAAACGAGAGTATCTGATTGGGATGGGATCATACTGTGCTATAAGAAAGATGAGCTCAGTGACTTTAGAAAAACATGAACAGATTTGCACAAATTAATGAAGAGCAAAATGAGCAGAACCAAGAGAACATTTTACATAGTAACAACGATATTGTTTTAAGAACAACTTTGAATGAGTAAGCTATTTTGACTATTATAAATATCCAAGTTAAGTATAAAGTACATATGAAGAAAGATGCTATCTGCATCCAGAGAAAGAACTGATAAATAGATGTATCTACTGAATAATTGTATATGTATATGTATATTTATCTATATCTATCTATCATCTATATTAATGTGTGTGAGAGTATATACCTGTTTGTGTCTCAGGGGAGCCATCTCTATGGTAGGGGGGAGGGAAGAAATAAATTTACGTAATAGTTTTATTGTGTATTTGAAAGGAATAGCAAGTTATGAATAGTGGATTTGAAGTTTCATCTGCAGTCATCTTTTTATTCTATTGTTATGAAAATTCTTGTTTTATTTCATAAAGATAAAAATTGAAAAATGAAAGGAGTAGACTACATGACCTTAAATGTCCTTCCATCTGTAAATCTAAGATCCCATTACCCTGAAAGATTATGTCTTTCTTTTTTTCTTTAAAATTCAGAGACTTAAATCATTCTTGCTACTTTATTCCCATATTTCACGAGCTTTGATGGCCAAAAGGTTTTTGCTTCTAAGTTTAACTGAATTAACACCCTTAAAAATGTAAACGAATACTTTCTTTTTCCACCTTCTATTGTGTCATAGTTTAAGAAAGTTATAGGCCCTGTTTAGGAAAGGAAGAAAAGTTATGTATCTAAAACTGCAGAATTCTCAGCTCTCAGTCTTTCTTGGGCTTGTTTAGTGGAGTCAGTAAATAGCCTCCTGACTCGTATTGGTCATCTTGGTATGCAGCAAAGGAAGGAGCATGAATGGAGAGTCCAAGTTTTTTTTGTATGTTTGTTTTTAATTGAGCACCTCTGCAATTCATGAGTTGGGACTGAGTGGGAGGGGTGATTCAGTGTTTGTATAAGAGGAATGAATCAGTGCATATCATGGAGAAAGGCTTGATTGTGGGAGCTTGGAAAGGGCAAGGAGAATATGCAGTGAGTGTTTATGTGGGAAGAGAGTGAATGAGATGGTGAGTGTTGAGGTAATTTTTGAGTTAGTTCACTCCTGCTCAGGCTATGCATTGAATATTGGCTAACTTTTCCGGGGCTATTTAGGGAATGAGAGAAGCCTGGCTGATTTTTTCTCAAATTTTGACCCATTCACACACAGTGGTTAAATAGCAAGAATAAGAGAGATTGTAAGTCTAAGCCCTCTCAAGCCTACTTTTCTATTCAGAACTTCTCTCTGCTTTTCAGGTCTATAGGTGTCTCCTTGCCTGTCAGTATGATACTTGCCCTCTTCCCTTTTCAGCAAGTGTTCACAAAGAAAACATTTAGAATATGTTGGCAGGTGAGTCTGAAAGAATATTAGCTTGCCATTTGTAAGGAATATTTTGTGTCCAGGTTGATAGCTCATATGGTTTAAGGGTAGCTTCAAGGAATAATATTCTGTTTTAGAAATATCCATCTGGGGCGGCTAGGTGGCACAATGAGTAAAGTGCCAGCCCCAGAGTCAGGAGGACCTGGGTTCAGATCCAGCCTCAGACACTTCACACACACACACACACACACACACACACACACTCACACACACACACACAAACTAGCCATGTAACCTTGGGCAAGTTACTTAATCCCAATTGCCCTCCAAAAAGGCAAAAAAAAAAAATATCCGTCTGCTCCTGGTCATTTGGAATTTTGGAACGTTAAAAAAAAAAAGAAAGAAAGAACTTGAGGACCTAAGTAGCATCATTCTAGTCACATTCCCACTAAGGTAAATTATTATTTACTTTAATACTTAAAATACTTACCCTTTTAAATCTTCTATCAAAACAATCTGAAAACAAAGGGTGAAGTTTGCCTTTCAATCTGATGGAATTATAGGGTGCTGATTTTTGAGTAAAGGTTAAAACTGAGAAACACAAGGAATTTCCAATTAATTGGCTGAAACAACCACGTTCCTTTTGGCCTAGATAAAAAGCAAGCAGGTTCCACTCCAATGTGAACTCTGAGAAAACAGTTTTCTCTTCATCTTTTCTTTTTTGTCTCACAATGAGATATGAGGCAGCAAAAGCATGGGGCAGAGATTTCTTTCTCTTCCCTACCCTACCTTCTACCTCATCAGCCATGGTCCCTTACAGCAAAAGCAAATAATAGAGTCCAGGAGAGTGAAATCCACTTGGGGAGCTTAGTTCAGTTGGCTTACTCCCCAAGAGGGATTGAGAGTTCAATGTCTGGAGCTGAAATCATGTGGGAGATGGCAGGTTCCAGAGATGAGACTCCCTCTAATTATAGGGTATGAGTACCCTTGTACTTTTTAAAGAATGTAGTAAGAGGAGGGAGAAGAGAAAGATATCCACCCTCTCCTACTCATCCCTTGCTTCACTCTCCAAGAGGTTCAAGAGAAACAAGGAACATCAGGTTTTGGCAGAAGCTTGTTTGGTTGGCTTGTTTGCTTTTTTGTTTTGTTTTTGTTGTTTTTATCCAGACTGCAAATGACATGGTTGATTCTCTCAGCCAAATATTGGAAATTCCTGTGTTCCTCAGTGACCTTCATCCAGTGGTCAGTATCCCATAATTCCATCAGATTTATTCTTTATACTTTTTCATGGGTTATTTACGTAGTTTTTAGTCTATTATTATGCTGTTAAGGAAAACTCCTAAATACCTACTTTAAACTTCCTTCACCCAAAATAGTTCTTTTGGGGATTAGAAATATTTAATAAAGCATCAGGAATTCTATAAAAAAAATTTAGGCAACTTTCCTTTTTAACACACTCCTAATATTTAGTAAAAACCAAACAAACTATCATACAAAAAAAAAAAAACATGTTCCTGTCAAAATCAGTTGCTTCAGTCATGTCCAACTCTCTATGATGCCATTTTAGGGTTTTCTTAGCAAAGATACTAGGTTGATTCATTTTACAGGTGAGGAACAGGGTTAAGTGACTTGCCCAGTATCACACATATGCAAATAAAAATCCCTTTCATAAAGATAACCTAATAAAAAAATGAAATAGGTAGGAAAAAAATGATAGCAATGAAATGCATTTCCCATTCATTCAATACTCCAAAGGCATCCCTGGTGGTCCTCTGCCTAGCCACAATCTTTGGGGTTTTCATCAGTGGGAAGAAGGAACTGTGATTGGCAAGTCAGGTTCAGGGATCATAAGAATTCCTATAAATAGCTGATTTGGTCAGTGAGACTTTCTTAGAACACAGACTCTAAGACAAAAATAACTTTTAGGGTACTTCCCATGTCATTTTAGCCCAAGTAGACTACTATCCAGTAGGAAAAATACTATAGAAGTCAATGGTTTCAAAGCAAAGGTGGTCCACGAAGTTAGGCTGGAGCTAAGGCCTTTAATTATTGTCTTTAACATACCTACTTCATGCTTATATTTTAAACTCTCCACTTATCCTGATCTATATCTTGCCACTGGGCCCAGATGGTTCCAGAGGAGAAAGTGAGGCTAGTGACCTTGCATAGTGACCTTACTTAAATCTAATTCATGTGCAAGTCATGGCATCATTTTCCTGTGGAGATGATCCTCTTCCAGAATGAAGGACAAACAACAAAAAATAAAACTTAAGTGCTAGAGAGGTATTAAAGTATAGGGTATGGAAAGAATATTAGATTTGGAGTCAGATCCTACCCTGCAATCCCAGATTGGCTACCTATCTACCTAGGTGCCTTGGGTTAGTCACTCTCACTTGAGAAGCAGCTTGTCGTAATGAATAAAGTATTGGATTTAGAATACAGCTGACCCAGCCTTAAATCCTTCCTCAGAAATTGAATAGTTATGTGATCTTGGGCAAATCATTTAAACTTTATGAATCTTTGTTGCTTCATTTATAAAACGAAGGGGTTGTTGTGGATGAAGTTTCCATCCAGCTCCAAACATATGAACCTGTGATCTGAATCTTAGCTACCCCATTTGTAAAATAAAAAGGGGGGAGGGGGATTTATAGTGTTCTTTATTTGAATACTTGTATTGATGGGAAAAATTTAGTACCTTGAAATGTAACCCATTCCATTGTTGGAGACTTCAAAACAACAACCACCTTCCTTATAGTGAGCCTAAATCTATATTCTCCACCCCACCTCTCTGTTATTTTTGCCCACTGATCTTAATTCTACCTATTGAAACCTCATAGAATTGATTTAGTCCCTCCTCCATATCATGTAAAACAATAACATTCAGTCACCCTTCCCATCTTGTCTTCTCCAAGTTCCATCTCCCCTTTTCATATGGCTGATCCATTTCAGTTTTGGCAGGGTTTAAAGACCATTGACCAACAGGATGCCCTCCCCTGAATGTACTCAAGTTCTTTTTTTTTCACCTCCCACCCCCTTTTAAATAAATCTAGTGCCCCAAACTGAACAAAAATATCCTGGATATGATTTAATAACACACAGACAGCAACAAGGCTATTCCATCTCTTTCTCTGAACACCATGGTGTCCTTAATGCACCATTCACAAATGAGCTATATATAATGTGGCCCAGATCATAATAAAGTACAGAGTACCCATGAGTGCTAAGAAATGACCAACAAAGTCACCCAGATTCTAAGAGCCACATACTTTGAATCTTTCATTCAAGTTGTCTGCAGATATTTCCTTAAGAATCTTTTAAAATTGTTTGAAAAAACCCTGCATATGTATGTGTGTGTATCTCTCTATCTAGATATGTTTCTCTCTATATCTATTTAGATACCTATGTATCTATCTAGATATCTATGTAGATATGTATCCATCTCTATTTAGATATTGATATAGGTGTATAAGTATCTAGGCATCTACATAGATATGTACCTATATCGATCAACATAGATATTTCCATCTATCTATCTATCTATCTATCTATCTATCTATCTATCTATCTATC
>NW_027185809.1:38891345-38949219 GCF_028583685.1 Petaurus breviceps papuanus
ATCTATCTATCTATCTATCTATCTATCTATCTATCTATCTATCTATCTATCTATACCTTATGATAAACTTAAATCATGGTGGGCCTAATGATGTATGTGTATGTGAGTATATACACACATACACATACATATAACCAGTGTATATATAGATACACATGCACATATACATACACACACATACATATACACATGCCTTTTAGCCATTTGACTATAGGTCTCCAGACATAAAAACATCAGTATAAGGTAGCTTCAAATGAACCTCATTCACATGTGATTTGCTATCTCAGGCCCTGACCAACAAAGTTACCCAGATTCTAAGAGCCATTAGGCTAAGAACAGTTTGTGAAGATTTGAGGAAATTAAGCCAGTAAGTCTGCTTCTCCTCCAGACTTTTCTAAGGATATGGTTGTTCTTGAACAATCATAGCCAGTATATCAAAATAAGCGCTTTTTTGAGTACAGTAAAAGGAGTTGCTGGTGAGACTGTAAATTCTTTCACAGAACAAATGATAACTCAGCTCAGGAGTCCTTTTGTCCTGGAGGGAGGGGGACATAAATTGTCTTAAAGTATCTGTCACACAGAATTGCTTTGCATTCATCATGCCAGCCTCCTGCATCATTCATGAATGTCATAAGAGTCTAAAGAATTGGCACTTCATAGTGAAGATGATTAAACAACCATTATACTTGTCTTTTCCTCCTGCACAGTACTTTTAAAGAGGTTCCCTTCAGATCATAACCCAACCCTCCCACCTCCTGCTAGTTTTGTGTCTTTTCCCCCTTCTGGGTCTCTGGCATTTGAGCAAAAAGAGCAATATGCTCAGTCTACTTAGTTTTTGCTAAGTCTTATCTTATCTGAAGGATAAATACTGAAGAGTGCCCTCAGGTTTACATGTTTATCCTATCTAGAGAATAATTTTGTTGTGGATAGAGTACTAGATTTGGTGCCAGAAGACCCTATTTGGTTACTATCTCTAATGTGTGTCTGACCTTGGGCAAGTCTACGAATGAATCACTAATCAAGTAAGCTCTGGTGAGACAAATAGAAAAAACCCAAAAATTTGTTAAAAAGCTTATGCTGTAAAAGAAGGGACAACATGCATGTAAATGTTTTTCAGTCATTCCCAACTCTACTTGACCCCATTGGCTTTTTCTATGAGATTTTCTTGGCAAAATTACTGGAGTAGTTTGTCATTTTTTTTCCTCCAGTATGCCCCTGTTTAACAGATAAGAAACTGAGGCAAATAGGGATTAAATGACTTGTCCAGGGTCACAAAACTAGCAAGTGTTTGAGACTACATTTGAACTCAGATCTTTCTGATTCCAGGCCTGACCCTCTATCCACTGTTCCACCTAGCTGACTTCTGCATGTAAATGGCTAAATATAAAGTACATACATAATAAAGGGAAGATAGACTTAGAAGTGGAGGTAATAGCATCTGGGGATAACAAAAAAGACTCCCATATTGAAAGTGGCATTTGACTTAAATTTTGAAGAAAGTGGTGATGGGGGTGGGGGTTCTCTAAGAAGCAGAGGTAGATTTTAGCTTAATTATAAAATGGGGACTTTAGACTACATGATCTCTAAAGTACTTTCTACCTCCAAAGCCTATGATCCTGGGAATCCACATATTTTTTTAAAAAGTGATATTGTATTGGAAGTTAGGAAATTTCAGTTCTAGTTTGAATTCTCAGTAATTTATTATGTCATTTTTATTAATTATTCAGATGCTCTTTTCTCAAGGCTTGGGATGAATTATATAACATTTAAACAGTTTATCATTATATACAGTCAAAAAAGGTTAGAGTCAGATAATATCTTTCATCAATCAACAAAGATTTATGAAGTGCTCAATGTGTGCCAAGCATTGGGAATACAAAGACAGATAAGAAAATAGTCCCCACCCTAAAGGAGCTTACATTTTATCAAATGATACAACATGTGCCCACATCTGTGTGTAATATCTAGTGATTATATGCTTAGGAAATTCAAGACAATTTCACTAGTAGCTGAGGAATCAGGAAAGGTCACACAGGAAATAGCACTTGAGCTTTAAAAGAAGCTAAGAAGTCAAACTAAAGAGGAAGCAAATCTCAACCATGGGGCACAGCTCTTACAAAATCATGGGGATGTCCTGTGAGTAAAACATTGAGAACGTCACTTTGACTGCAATGTAGAATGAGCAAAAGAGAGTAATGTGTAATGCATCTGAAAAGGTTCAAGTTGGAGCCAGGTTAGGAAGTGTTTTAAAGGCTAAGAAAATGAATTGGTTTGTGAGATCCTAGAGGCAATAGGAAATGACTGAAGCATATAGAATATAGAAATGAGATGAAGAGAGCAGTGCTTTAGAAATACATTTGTTGTTGTTATTATTCACTTGTGTCCAACTCTTCATGACCCATTTGGGGTTTTCTTGGCAAAGATAATTTAATAGTTTGCCATTGCTTTCTCTCTTTTTACACATGAGGAAACCAAGGCAAACAAGATTAAGTGACTTGCTCCCAAGGTCACACAGCTAGTAAATCTCTGAGGTCAGATTTGAATCCAAGTTCCTGACTCCAGGCCCAGTACTCTATCCATTGCACCACCTAGTTGTCCTTTAGAAATACATACATACAGTAAAAACATAGAATGGTCTAAAATATGTGCCTCTAATTTTAACCCTAACCCCAAAATGCATGCCTCCAGCTCTAGCCCTAACCTGTCCGTAATGTCCTCCATTATCTAAGAACTCTACACAAATTATTATATGGTCAAGAAGAAATCCCAACTAATGGATCTGATTTAATTTAAGAGTATTTCTAAATCTCTGGAGCAGGTATTCTTAATTTCCTTTTTCTCTGTACCTGAAAACCTCCCACATACACCCCCCCCCAGGCACACATATACTCTACCTGTTGACCTCCTACTCATACATTAAAGTTCATTCTAAATATTATCTCCTTCATTAAGTCCTTCTAATGTTACTAACCTGTAGTATTTTTTGCCTCATCTGATCACATATAATTTTGACTCTTCTCGTATATTCCCCACATTCTAATTTGTAATTAATTTCTGTGTGTGTGGCCTATTTCCCCTATTAGAGTGTAAACATCTTGAGGCAGAGACTGTGTCTTTCTTTTTATGCTTGACTAAGCAACAAAAATCAATAGTCTGCCTTGGAGATGAAGTATATTTGTTGTTATTTTTTTCTGCAAAATAAAAGAATTAACCTAGATAATTGCTAAGGTCCATACTAATTATTAGATTATGTTACCCAATGTGCCCATAAATAACTCTTATGGGTGGGAGGAAGAAAGGGAATAAGCATTTATTAGATACCTACTCTGTGCTACACACTTTACAAATATTATCTTAGGTGCTGTTATCCCCGCTTTACAGTTAGGAAAACTGAAACAGACAGTTCAAGTGACTTGTCCAGGGTTACACAACTAATAAATGTTTGATACTAGATTTAAACTCAGATCTTCCTTACTCCAAGTCTAGATCTCTTTCTACTGTTTCACCTAGAAGTCTCTTTCATGGGAAACTATGGAGGATATAAAAGTCTCATGACATAGTTCTTACATTCCAGGCATTTAAAATCTAGTTAGGTTCTTGCAAAGCCTAATGTAAAAGCTACTCAAATTTCTTACTTGTCTATAGACTGAAATGTCCCTGTGTATCATAGTATCACCTTCATAAATGAAAGATCAAGCAATTTAATCAACTGTTTGACCAACATAAAATTACCTTTTTTTTTTTTAAGCAATTGAGGTTAAGTAACTTGCTCAAGGTTACATGGCCAGTTATTTTGTGTGGGTGCTAAGTATCTGAGGTCAGAACCAATCCCAGGTTTCCCGACTCTGGGGCCAGCGTTCTTATTCACTGTGCTACCTGTCCACCCCGACATAAAATTACTTTCATATGAGTATCATAGTACAGGGCTATGATGTCAAACTCATAGAAACTGGGGTCCACTAATCCATACATAAGGATTCCTATGGGTCACATATTGACTTAGTTTTAAAATGTAGTGTCATTTATGTTCTACTGTATTTTTTATTATTTTGCTAAATATTACCCAAAAGGATTTTAATCTGGTTCTAATGACACTTATAAGTGTGTGGGTCCACATGTTTGAAACCCTTGGTGTAGTAACTCGAAAACTGTCTTTGGAGCCAAGATGAATCCAAGTCCTGATTCTGACACATACTGACTATGACATTCTAGGCAAGTCCCTAGTCAACTCTCTAATTGTACATTTTGAAAAGAGTTATTGGTCTGCATTAGAATATGAATTCCTTACTGGGAGATCACGAAATTTGCTTTCAGACTGTTGGGGGAAGGAGTACATAATGTGATCTTATGTCCAGGACTCTCTGTCTGTTCATTTATTGCCTGAAGTTACTTCATCTATATGTTCTCTTCTTATCAAAGATCTTTGGAAATTTTTAAAGATCCAGCAAAATGAGTGGATTATAAAAATTAGATCAAGAATTGGATAGTAGTCAGGAGGGGTTATGTTTTCTTCAGAGAAAATTTATCCTAGGCTATTCAATTTGAACGATCATACAACTTCCCCCTTTCTATAGTATGTCAAAGATTTCAGCATTAATTTGTCCCTGGAAGCACACTCCCAATTGTCCAT
Organism: Petaurus breviceps papuanus; assembly: GCF_028583685.1. Lineage (NCBI taxonomy): Eukaryota > Metazoa > Chordata > Mammalia > Diprotodontia > Petauridae > Petaurus > Petaurus breviceps. The sequence goes on from NW_027185809.1 coordinate 38,895,976, forward strand.
TATCTAAGTTACTTCTTGAAGTAAAGGGGGCTCTTAAAAAGGGAGAAAAAATGTCAGCCTTTGCATGTTGTATTCTACTGCTCTAGCTTGGTGAGCTTGATTCTTAGTTGTTACTGGTCCCATTGGGATTGTTTAAAAAAGCAAAGCAAAGCTGTTCTCTACGTTTCTTGATCTGTACAGTGGCAGATAGAGGAATCAGGAACAATGAAAAAGGGAATGAATCCTAGAGAAGACTGCGTATGCAATCTCTGAGCAAGAGTCCCAATGTTCATGCCAAAGCTTCAAATAGCAGGTCACTGCTTTGAAGAGCCTCCCAGATCCTGATATACCAAACCACCTTTATGACACAAAGCCTGTCGAAAGCTGAGGCACAGAGATAAGGACAGACAAGATATATGGCTAAATAGAGGACTTTCAATTTCCATTTCTTAGGAGATGGACAAGTTTCACATCATTAAAAAAAGTACTGCTAAAAAAACAACTTCCAATCCAAGAGCACATACATGATGTTAAAGAGTCTTTTCAGATGATTGACTTAATCAAAATGGCTAATCTGAGAGGGAGAAATACTGTATTAATTTAAATATTGCAGGTGCTATCTAAGTTCATTGCAAGAGCTAAAGACCAATTATCTAGCATTTTTCCATAAAATTACATTTTCTAAAAAGAGACTTGGATGCATGAATCTCCTCATCATAGCAAGACTGCCAACTTTGATGGACGTGTCTGCTGTTTATTTGTAGCTTGTCATATTTATGCTTTTGAATCAATGCTAAAGTTACCATCTTAGACCTAAGAAGGGAGCCTGGAAAGTGAGTTGTTGTTTTTTTCTAATACAGTGGCAGCATGCCTTAGTAAATAAAAACAATTGATAAGACCAGGTATAAATGAAAACTTTTCTTCAAGTATGGAGTAGCTGAATGGGATCCATTAAAACAGTGGTACTTAACAGCCACCTCACTTGGTATCCATTGCCATAGATACAAAAAGGTGATGTGAAATGGCATCTCATCTTTAGCAATAGAAGCTTTTAAAATGAAGGAAAAAATAGCTTCCTCTCACCCTTTTGTTTTGTTTTGTTTTGTTTTTTTAACAGAGAGATTGAGGAAGATGATGTGTTTACAATGCATCTTAATTAGGTGGGAGAAAATGAGCAGCATCAAACAATGGGAAAGGGCAGCTGTCTCAATGGGGAAAAATATTAAAAGAAGGGAAAATAAAATGAGCTCCAAGCTGAAGCTTTGAAGAGGGCAAACTATTAAGGGAATCGAAATGTTTTAGTATTAAGGGGTAATTAATGTATAAATTAGGAATCCTAAAGTTGACCCTAGTGAATTTACTAGAATGCTAGATAACATAATTTGATGAATCTGTGATCTCCCTGATATGGGCACTCTTTCAGTAGTTCAGATTGCAAATCATCTACAATTTATCCTGTGATAAATTTATCCACAGCTTCACATGAATTTTGCATTGGACTTTACACAATGTACCAGGGGCATTCATGTAGCTCTTGATAATTGTGTGGATATTAATGGAGTATATAGGCCATTAGTTCTGTCTTAGTGTCCCTATATAATTGGCCCACCTCCTTTTTTTTGCTATTTATCTCATCATCATCATCATTATTATTATTTTGGTTTTTTGGAGGGGAAAAGGCAGGGAAATTGGGATTAAGTTACTTGCCCAAGGTCACATGATTAATGAATGTTAAGTGTCTGAGGCCCATTTGAACAAAGGTCCTCCTGACTCCAGGGCCAGTGCTCTATTCACTGAGCCAACTAGGCACCCCCCTAATACTCTTTAAAAGCCACTTCGCCCATAGAACTCCTTATTTGCAATAAGTTGCATCCTATTCATGATCACTATGTGTTTCTCCATTGCCTTTTGGGTGACTTACATTTTAATTACACTAAGAATAATATTCTATAATATTCACAGCAATATAGGATCATGGGAAGAATATGAATGTTTTTAAGATGGGTCTTAGCTTTCAGAATAAACTCAAGTTTATTAAAAAAAAGCAATGTGCAATTTCTCCAAAACCATCTAGCCATAGTCCTTTCAATTTCTGGCCCATTCCCCATTTGAAGTATCTATGTTCAATATAATTTATCTCTGTTGCTGGCCATCATTTGCTTTCTTTTATATGGATAATTAGGCCAAAACCTTTTGAGCGATGATGATTCTTATATTAGGCCCTAAAATGTTCTAGGCCCTGATACAACCAGCATAGTGTCATCAACAGCTAAAAGCATCTGAGGACCTCACCATCTATAATGGAAGCACTTTTTGATTTGGATTCTTCACTAAGTATCAAACACTTTAGGTAGACATATATCATATGCTTTATCTCACATTTTTGTTAATCAGAGGGCTATCAAATAAAGCCACCTTATTTTTAGATTTTTCAAGGAAAAGTATGTGATTTTTACATATTCATGGGAGATATCTTATCAGCAGAAATCATTAAAATGGCATTATGCTCTAACAAATTTAAAGATTTTATACACACACACACACACACACATACATCTTATAGTCTTTATACCTTTCAGAGAACGTCAGCCCAGTATCTACAAAGATGGTGTATGCTAGAAATTACCTTTGATGAAAATCTGCCTGTGCCTTTCGTAACTTCATCAAAGATAGTCTCAATGCCTGTATGGCATTATTCTTATACATATTTTATAAATATGAGAAAAGAGTATGTCTGTTTTGTGGTCAACAGTTGTTGATATTTTCTCCAATATACATTTTTATAATCACAAGGTCTGCTATTTTCTTCAAGACCTTTAGTATCTTCCCTTCTTCAAGGTATCAAGCGAATCAATCCCTTAGTGTGCTCAAGATTTTGTTACTCCAGCATACAAGTCCTCTGAATAGTCATGGTGTAGTGGTGCTGTTTGCTGTCTTTGTTTTCTATATTGCCAAATCTACTTCCTCATATAGCCTTTCAGAAACTAATTTTAAAGTCTAAATATAGTCATTCCACTATCATTAATGGGGAAAAATATCTTAATTATGGTTTTGTTTTGTTTTTTCTAGATCCCCCACCCATTTTCATTTTTACCCTTTTATTCCTCCCAGTTTTATTTTTTCATACTTTTTGACTTAGTTAAGTCTTTAATCTAGATTTTTGTAACTTGTTTTCTTTCCATTTTTTTTGAGGAGGGAAGATATTGGGGACCATATTACTTATAATCTACCTTTAACTTTCTCCATCATGTCTTACAAATGAGTTTATATTCAAAACCAACGTTGTGTTTAGTTGCTGTATTTCTCTGCTTGGCAAAGAGATCAACTGATCACTGATTGAGGCATTTTCTAGGCTCTTAGACTTTTCTCATATGGTAATTGATTCACATCAGATATCATTATTTTCTAAGGAAATTTATGTCAATGTCTGTCCTTTGATTCATTTCTCATTTTTAGCATCAACAATTTGTTTAAATAAATCAGGTAAACATTGCCTCATGCCATATCTTCTCATTCATATTCTTTCTATTTATTTTTATCTTTGTTTTAATTAACAAGTCAGTGGTCCAACTGTAAAGAGATAACTGATTCAGAAATGGCTATCACATTAGTAACTAGTCATTTCCCTCTATTAAAATATAATCTATTTAATTTTTGGTAATGCCATTTGCTTCTTTCCTTGTCCAGACCTTCCGATTTTCTTCTCAAATAAAGCACAAATGATATGTATTCTTTTCACTTCTGAATAATGTTTTCTAACAACTTTCCCCATACTCAATTTTACATCGAAATTATCAAATATTCACTTATATGTTGTTTAGTTGGGGGAGTCTTCAAAGTGAATTTTTTTTTCCTGAACCTTATCTACTCCCTTATTGTTTTCATGGTGTTTTTTTTAAAGAAATATTAATCATTAATAATACTAAGTCATTTATAATGACTAATACCCCATGAAACAATGTTTCTGATTGACTTTGAATTCACAATAAAACCAATTCCACCACTTTGTGTTTTGCTCCTTCAAAGAGTTCTTGTGAGCCATCCTTCCACTTAGTTGCAAATTCCTTTAGTCTTCTAGTTTCATTCATAGTGAGACAATTATCTCCATTCAGAGTACTAACAATTCCTGTAAATTAATCTTCCTTTATCATCTAAGGACAGGAATGATTCTTAGCATCCTCTCTCTTGTTTTCCACTACCTAAGATCCCAATGTAGTGTAGAAGTGGACAAAGTGACATAGGATGGAGGACCATTTTTTTTTTCTGTCCAATGGGTTGCCATGGTTAAAGAGTTCAACAACAATTAGTTAGGCTGGTGGTGATACAGCTGTCTATGCTTAGTTAAGCTATCGCCCGGAAAGCACACATACTTTGTTACCAGGAGCAGAGATAATATAGAAACACAATGTCAGAGCAACGATCACTGGATGGTATAAAGTTAGACATTCCTTTAAGAGCCTGTCCCTCCAATTTAGGAGAAAGCCTAAATGGAATTGGTACTCAGATGTGCTTTATTAACAGGTGACAAACCTAATGATAATATAGAACAGCTGTGTTATTAAAAAAAAAAAAACACCTCCCTATGGAATCAGGACTGCCAGGGAAAGGAAAGAAAATGACTGGGTTACCTTTTATAGAGAAGTTATGAGAATATGAATAATGTTACAGATTGAAACAGGAACTCTCTCTGCCTTTGACTGTTAGGTTGTCAAATGAAGGACAAAGCATAGAATGTTCTCTGCCCTAGCCAAGCAAATTTGCTCCAAGGTCTTGTTCATAAATTAATCAATCCGGTTTTTATGCACAAGCTGGTCCTATTATTTCCTCTTTATTAGTCTATGTTCTTTTCCTCCTTCCTTCAAATCCTGATCAAAACTTACCCCCTAAAATACTTGATATGTTTAGGCTGGAAGGGAGGGGAGAGTTGACCTAGTGCAAGCTGTTCATTGTATAGTTAAGTACACCGAGGTCATCAAGGGGCTTTTCCTGATTTAACTCATCCCATAATAAAAGCACATTTATAATACACCCTCCAAAGAGTCTTCTCAACCTTTTCTTTTTTGCAACTTCCCAGTATAAAAATTTCCTTCATTGACATAGAATGATGATTTAGTATGAGATTTGTCTGAGGTACTGAGAGATTATGTGAAATACAGCTCGAATGAGGCATAAGCAAAACTTAATCCTGGGCCTTCCTGACTCCAATGTTGGCCATCTCATCAATATATTAATCACTCAATTTGGGCTCACTTTATATGATGTTAATTTACATGTACCTGCATGTAGCTTTGCCCTTGAAAAGAGGTCTCTAGTGGAATAACCCAGTGTTGTGTTCTTGAGCTTGTTTTATGGAAATTTTCCATCAATAATTTCAATGAAAGCATAGGTGGCTTAAGTAACAAAGTTACTAGAGACACAAAACTGGAAAGATAACTTCCAGGGGTGGGGAACCTTTGGCCTCAAGGCCACACAGGTCCTTGGGTGTGGACTTTTAACTGAGTCCAAGTTTTACAGAACAAATCATTTTTATGGAGGGGATTTGTTCTGTGAAGTTTGGATTCAGTTAAAGTGCCACACTTGAGGACCTAGAGGGCTACATATGGCTTTGAGGTCACAGATTCCCCACCCCTGATACACACTGTATTACTGAATCAGAGTCCAGAAAAATGCTTGAAAAGCAGAAAAATATTGGATAGAATCTAAAAAGATGAAGGTTAACAGGAATAAATGTAAAGTCCTAAACTCGAATTAAAAAAACAATGTCATGAGTGAAGAGGTTACCCACTAAGAGGGTTAGGGTTGCTCTGGAGACCCCAAAATACCAACACACCAGGTCCTGCTGAATCAGTTTTACTCAAGTCTTCTCAGCCAAAGAAAAGTAACGTTAATTAAAAGATCGCTGGCATTAGACACAGAGTAAGTCTGTGCTAGAAAATTCTCCCGTGTTCTCACTATTCTATGGCATTCTATGGCACTCTCACTATTCTATGTGAGATAGGGTCTCATATACAGAAGGTTGTGGGAGGTATCTAGGGGTGGTCTAGAGGAGGAGTTTGGGGAGGGTCTTTAGGAGGAGTTAATGAGGTCAATGAGTGATTAAGGGTGGGAGGCCAACTGGAGATTACAGACAATGGTGGGCTTGGCCAGTTCAAGGGTGGATTGAAAATTTGATAGGCTCAAAGGTGGGAAGTCTAGTAATAGAGGCTTGGGTTCAGCCACAATGTAATGCAAATGCCTCATCAAATGGGATGATTTAATCAAGAGTCCAAGGGAGGTTCCCAGAGCCTGTACCTCCAGGACTCAAGGAGAGGTCAAGGGGGGGCTCCCAGAGCCCATATCTCATCAATGAGTATATTATAAGAGGGGACATGACTAGACAATGTTCATGTTAAAACACACACACATTAGGATATAAGGAAATGAAAATGCAATGTGAATAAACTTTGTGACATAATAATTGAAAATGCAAATAAATCTTAGGCTGTATAAGATGCAGAGGACACTGGAAATCATGTCAAGATTCATTGAAAAAACAAACATTTTAGAATGTTATCATCATAGTTTTGTTGTTGTCATTCAATTATTTTAATCATGTCCTTTGTGACCCCATTTTGGGGTTTTCTTGGCAAAAATACTGGAGTGGTTTGCCATTTCCTTCTCCAGCTAATATTTTACAGATGAGGAGCTGAGACAAACAAAGCTAAGTGGCTCGACCAGCTTCCCACAGATAGTAAGTGTCTGAGGCTAGATTTGCAGTCAAGAAGATGACTCTTCCTGACTTTGGACCTGTGTTCTGTCCACTCTATTCACCTACCTGCCCTTGCAGTCTTCAAATTTGTTGAGTAAACTAGATGAATGTGGAAGTAGATTTTATATTTAAAAATACCCGACTTTGAATGACCACTCCACTACTAGCTTTCTGAGGGGGATAATTTATTTAACTTCTCTGACCTATAATGAGCTATAATATGATGTTTCCTCATCTATAAAAAGATGGGGTTAGATTTGGTGACTTTCAAGGTCTTTTCCAACTCTAAATCTATGATTTTATGATCCTAAGTTGCAGAAAGACAGATTTCAAGTGAATATAAAAGAGAACTTTTTAAAAATTATAGTTGCCCCAAAGTGGATTGCCCTACCTTGGGAGACAGTGAATTCCCCATTACTGGAGTTTCTGTAAACAAAGTCTCCATGATCTCTTGTCAGGGAGGTTATAGAGGGGATGCTTGCACAGTTGTAAATTAAACATCATCATCTCAGAGATATTTTCCATTTGTAAGATTATATGATTCTATGGTCTTTGCTTCCTTTTCTATGTTTGTCTTCTATATCACTAATTAGATAGTAAGTTCCTAAAAGACAAAACTGTCTTTTTCTTCATTTTCCTTCCTAATTCATTCCTTAATTCCTTCCTTCCTTAATTGTTTCCTTCTTTTCCTCCTTCCTCCCCTCCCTCTTTCACTTCCTACTGCCTTTCTTTCCTCCTTCCTTCCTTGAGTGAATAAATATTGATGGAATCTGAACTCCTTTCAGCATAATTAATAGCTAGGGTTTTAAAACACGTGTGTGTGTGTGTGTGTGTGTTGTGTTAAAGCATGAAGCCCTCTTCTCAGAATAATGTTTTTAAGTGTATGATATATACTATTTCAGATAGCCAATTATATTGAAAAATATGATTATCAAAATGTAAAAAATAAAATCAAGTTCAAAGACTCTAGGTTAAGAAGCCCTACAGTTTAAAGGTCTATTTGGATAAAAGAACTTCCAAATAAGATGTTATTATAAGAAATAATTTTTATAGTAATTAAGTACAGGTTAGTCTTTCTATGACATCTTTTCTAGTTCTCTCAATTGCTCCACAAACTGGGGCTACCTTATGGATGGACAAACAGAAATGCAAACATATCAAGAGACATGCTCAAAGTCTTTCAGGGCTGAGATTCAGATTATAAGTCTGATGGAAGGAAGCACTAGACCAGGAGGCAAGGGATCTGACTTCTAGTGCCTCTACTTTCTTATCCATAACCTTTAGCCAGATGATCTCTCAGGTCCCTTCCAGCTCTAAGATTCTTTCATTTTATGACTCATTGGCAGACTTGGCTTAGTACAGTCAGGCTGTGCTACTTGAACCAACAGATGTGTGCCGCAAGCTGACATTTCTGTGCGGTTGAAAAGATGAGATGATTACAATGACTCCATTAGCTGGTTTTGTTTTGGATGGTGACATGTTTTACTTTTCCCTGGCCTGGGAGATCACGCTGTCCCAAATCTACAGGCTATTCCTCTAACCTGACTTGGCAGTGTGTGCTCTTTTGTAAGCCACATGCTTTCCAGAAACCTAGAGCCTCAGCCTTCTAAAATATTTAACCAGATGCTGGGGGAGAATAATATTTTATGCATCTCTGCACAATTTTAGAATACGGCCTAAGAAAAGACCAAAGCCCTTTCTTTGTATATCAGGCTGCCTTGTTTCCAAGCTTCTGATATTATGAACTTAATGTCAGTCAGGGGTTTAACTCACAGCACTAGAAAACAAACAACTGTTATTCATTTGTAATATCTCCCAGCCAGTAGTTCAGCACATCAGATATCTCCTCCCCTCTCTTTTTTAGTTACAGCAGATATTTTGAAGTTATAGAAGGAAGAGAACCATAAAAGCAAAATGTACATAGTATTTCCCCTTTCTTCTATCTTCTCTGAAAAGGTGCCTTAGAAAGTTGTGCATATATGAAACAAAAGCATTTTTGGTTTTCCTCCTTCCTTCCTTCCTTCCTTCCTTCCTTCCTTCCTTCCTTCCTTCTTTCCTTCCTTCCTTCCTTCCTTCTTTTCTTCCTTCGTTACTTCCTGTTTTTGCCTGAATACATTATTATTATAGGTGTAGAATAATAGCTCAGGCAAAAAGAAATGAAAAGAAAGGAAAGAAATATAGCATTTTAAAGATTGTAAAGTGCTTTACATATGTTAACTCATTTGATCCTTAAAAAAAAACTGTGAGATAGGTGTTCTTATTACTGCCATTTTACACATGAGGAAACCGAAGCACAGAGGAGATAAGTGGCTGGCTCAGAATCATACAGCTAGGGAGTGTCTGAGGCAGCATCTGAACTCAGGGTTTCTAGGACTCACAGTCCTGAGGTCTACCCACTGCATCACCTATTTGCTTGTAGAACCAAAGCACAGTATATGATCACTTTTGCCACCCTTTTTGGTATTTGGTATATAATTCAATGAAGCATAATGATGTGGAAAGAGATTGTCATTATGATTTGACAATCATTAACATAGCGCTGGAAGGGATCTTAGATGCCATCTTGTCCAACACCCTCATTTTACAGATGAGGAAACTGAGGCTCAAGGAGTTGAAAATGACCAATTCCGGGGCACTGGGGTAGTAAGCAACCGAAGGTGGATGTAAACCTGGGTTCTCTGATTCCATAATCAATGCTCTCTCCACTGTGCTGTGTTGTCTTTAATGGAACATTATTTTCTTATCCTTTATCTACTGGGTTCAACTGTTAGATTGCAGTATGAATATCTGCAGTTAGAAATTACTGCTATGTTGATTTAGGAACAGATATGGTGATACAGACAGACCCATTTGAACAGTGGAATAAATATGAGGCTTGGGGTTTGGGGGGGGGGTTAGTTGTTTGTTTTCTAAGAATTTGCCACAAATTCTCACAAGGTAAAGTACTGAAGCATTCACTAGCCTCAGTTTCTCAATAAATTGATTGTAATATGATACTTATTCATGGGGTATTAGATTGGGTTCCCCAATTAAGGCAGTTTGGATGTTCCATATCAAAATGAAATGAAAAAGGAGTGCAAAGATAATGTCCTGGGTAATATTTTCCCTTTGCTTTCGATGTGCCCTATTTCAGATTTGCTGAAGCCCATCGGGGATGATAAGTGTATTGATTTTTGGTTTTGTTTGTTAACAAAGTTGGATATTCATCTTGAGCTTGATAAGTTTGCCACTGCCCAGGGCTCACTTTGGTTTATAGCATAAGAAGCTGGAGCTGTTTCTGCAAAGATAAATGAATTTGGGCTGTAGGTAATATTGGAGACACCCTTCACCCCACACTCCACCCTCAAATGACTTACTGCTCTTTGAGCATGGTGTAATTAATCAGAAGCAGTGCATTGTCTGATACAGTTGCTGGCTGATTTCCTACCCCCCACCCAAGAGAATCAGCTTGTATTAATTTGCAGTCCTTTAAACGAGAAAACAAAATGAGCATAGTTACAGCTATCATGCTGGGCTTTCTTTTTCGTTGTTGTTGTTGGTTTTGCGTTCATGCAGAGGAAAAATCCTTCCCATTTCCCAGCCCTTCAAATACTGCAAAAGCCTTGCACTTTAATTAAAGTCCTTTGTGGGCAAGGGCAAGCATATTGCCAAAGAGTGTCAGAGGGTTTGTCTGAGGAAGAGAGAACATCCCAAAGGAAAGGCAGTTAGTTCATGGAAATTCTTTTAAAGAAGAAAGTCTTGTTTTCTACAAATTATGCTTTGCTCCTACATACTTTAGAAGCAGGAACTCCCTAAGACAACTTAAGTCTCCAATTAAGGAAAGAGTAAAGGTTAAATCCTTCCTTCTTTGCAGAGGTGGGGGGGGACTATGGGTGTAGAACAATGGGCTTAGTTTATCTATTGTTAGTTTTATTAAATTATTTCATTTTCCTTTTAAAAAATAGAAAGTTTAAAAAGCATTGATATAAGGGCTAGTCACATATTGGGAGGAGGAGTGGAATAATGAAAAAGTGAAAGTGATTTTAAAACAAATATATTAATGATTGCTAAAAGAGTTGTTACATCTTAGTACTAATTATGCCTTCTCACTGTTTTCTCTCACTGGAAGATTCATGGCATCACATAAATGAAAATAAATTAAGAGATTTAATATGAAAATATGCAACATGATGCTATGGAAAAGATCACTTATTATGGAGTTCAAATCCTACATCTGATGTTTACTACCTGCGTGACCTTGGGCAAATCTATCTAGGTTCAAAGCCCATTTCTTTTGCTTACTACCTGCATGATTTCTGGCAAGTCACAATACCACCCTGCACTTCAGTTTCCTCATCTGTAAAATGTTAATTCAATGGATTCTAACTTCCTTTCCATCTATAGATCTATGATATTACCATTGCATAAAAATTCCTTACCCAGAGAGAAAATATACTCTGCCTCAGTAGTAGTTTCAGAATTTCAGGGTGGAGGCAGAAGACAGAAGTTAAAGTAGTATACTATGTATAAACTTAATAAAATATCTAGAAACAGAATTTATGAATCCTGTCAAGATTAACTGGAAAAGTCAAGCTAAATCTTACCAGACTAGGCCTAAGTAAGAATGTTAACATAATGTACCCATTTAGGAATAGCATAACATATTCAGTAGCACACTAAATATAGAATTTCAGAATTTGGAGGGACTTCTGCATCCAAGATATTGCTCATATTCCTGACTAGATGTCTCTTCTACACATTGGTGTCATGTGATGTTTCCTACTCTGAAGACCTTCAGAGATGGAGAACTACCTCCTCAGGTACTCTTCAGAGTACATTGTACTTTGAAACAATTTTGTGTGGAAATTCTGTTTTTTCTTTATATTGAGTTTAAATCTGCATCTCACGAGCTCAGTGAGGTGGCTCAGTGAATAGAGCCCTGGAATCAGAAGGACCTGAGTTCAAATCCAGCCTCAGACACTTAACACTTACTAGCTGTGTGACCTTGGGCAAGCCACTTAACCCCAAATGCTCTGTCTTCCCCCCTCCAAAAAGAAAAAAACTGCCTCTCTCTAATGTCTACTCTCCACTTCTAGTTCTATATTCTAGGACAAAACAAAATAAGTTAAATCCTTCATTGTAGTCAAATACTTGAAAATAGTTCTTCTAGCTTCCCTTAATCTTCCCTTTTTCTGAATAAACATTCTCAGTTTCTGTAATAAAACTTCATATGGCATAGTTTCCAGTCACTCTACCACCCGGGTTACCTTCTGTAGGCATTCCATTTTGTCAATGTCCCTCTCAGTGGTGGCCAAAAAGGAACATAAAAGTAAAGATATCCAACCCAGCAAGAGACAAGACATCTGTAACCTCTGTCATTTTGAAAGCTTTTCTGCCAAAGATCACAGTGGCCTTTTGGACTTCCATTTTGCCCTATTAACACATATGGAACTTGCATTACTATAAAACCATTAGGTCTTATAGGATTGTAGGAAAATAAATTTAGAGCTGAAAATGACCTTTGAGATTTTCAAGTCTAAATTCATCATTTTACAGAAGCATACTAAGTCCTAGAGTTTAGATGACTGGTAAGACATCACATTTTCTTTCTTAAGTAAGTAGATATAGGTATAAAGAGGACATTTATTTCACTGTAGGAAGAAGTCCTTTAGCTTTTTCAGCTTTCATAGGAGTAGGAGCACTTCACAACTTTTCATTTGGGTTATAGATTACTTAAACAGCTTATTTTTATCATTTATCAACTCTGTCATCTCTGCATTTTTCCCTCTTACCCATTCCACCATCCCTACTGGAAAATGCCTATATGCTTCTTTTCAGGGATAGTACCATCCAACATAATCTTGCAGGTCAAAGACCTGGTGCATTGTAGAGCTTTAAGACTCACTTCCAAATAAACAACCGCAAGATGAAATGTAGCCAGAGAACAGTGTGGAAGAAAGTCCAATACATAGTTCAAGTAACTCAATCATACAATTACAGAGTTGGGGAATATTTGTCCAGACCAATCGAATTCAATAAAGATTTAGAAGTACCTATTATGTACCAGGCAATGTCCTAAAGATACAAATAATAAAAAGAAAGACAAATTCTGCCCTCAAAGGGCTTACAAGTCTAAAGGAGAAGACACAAAACGAGGCTGGAAAGCAGGGGTGGAATACATTGAGGTTCCTGGTGAGAGAGCATTTTTTTAGTTGAAATTGAAAGCAGTCAGTGAAGCAGATGCACAGTGGAATGATCTGAGAGTCCAGTTTCTGCCCTCTATAAAGGAAGGCATTGGGAGGAATGCAGTACTCTACCTTCCAGCCCTCTAAGCAGACTGAGGGAGGTAGTTTCAATCAGAGTTTGAGTTAGCAGCATGTTGGTTAGTTTAGTAGTGGTGAGTTTATCCTGGGACAGGCATCTAATTCCCTGGAATTGAAACCAGGCAAGTCAGTGAATCCAAAGTACAATGAGACAACACTTTTTTATGAAAGATACCTACAAGTTGAAAGAATGGTGACTCTTAAGTGAATGAGTTGTAAATAAAATTTTGGCTCTGCTACTTTGAAGCACAGAATGACCTACTTTTCACTAGATCATAAGACATCCCCCCCCATTATTTTGGTTAACCTCATTCTACACTTGTGCTTTCCAAATCTATATGTAGGACTTTAAATTTATGTCTATTAAATTCTATTTTATTCAATTTTGCTTATTTGTCCAGCTTTTTAACATTTGAGGTTTCTAGTTCTGTCACATGGCATATTATTCCCCCTCCCTCCCAGCTTTGTGTCATTTTCCAGTTTGATAAGCAAGCCATGTATAAATTGGTCCAAATCACAGATCATAAAGTTGAATAAAACAACTTAAGTTTATTCTCTGTTGTAGGAAAAAGCCGGATGTCACTTCAGGAAAGGCTCCTCTTTTAGGATAGGATTGATTTATTTGATAGCAATTGTCTTGGGTTTAGCTATTCAATTAATTCAGAATCCATCTAACTGTAAGATAGCCCACATTTCCCCACTTTTATCCATGAGAATATCATGAGAAAATTGCTTGAATGACCTGTTAAAATAAATTCTTATTATACCTATGGCATTTTCTTTCTCTGCTAACATATAGTAAGACTGTCAATTAAAGGGAAGGGGAGAGTTAGTCTGGCATATTTTGTTATTAATGAACTGGTATAGAATTTGCATTGAACACTACTAAAAAAAGTTTTGGAGATGTTAGAAAGGCTACCATTCCTCTCCTACCCTTTAAGACAATACTGATACATCGTGTCTTTCCCTATAGGCTTTATGCTACCTTTGCCTGAAGAAATAGGAACATAACTCAAAATACTACTCTTGTAGGTGAGGCAGGGGCCCCTCTCTGGTTTAATGTCTATTTAGTATTAAGGGTACTCCCTTTCAAGGAAAAGGAAAAGACAACAGCCAGCTGGCTGAAACTACTTCCATAGTGCTAGTCTAAAGCACCCTGTGGGTATTTGTGTAAAGATGTTTATTTAGGCCCTGTTGGTGATATGCCTAACTCCTAGGTGGTATTGTCAGCCTCTCAGTTTACTCAGCAATAAATTCACTCCCACTTTTGCAGAAGAAAAAGAATGTTCTTAAGAAAGTATGAAATTTTGCTCTCAACATTTGGTCCCTTCAGTTTAGCTTTATCTAAGCCTACTTCATCATCCTTTCTTGTGTTTATTTCACATTTATTTAGGGTAGACAAGTTAGATCATAATAGCTTTCTTCTCAATAAATATACACATAGTAGAGATATTGGTAAAAAAATAAAAATCTGTAGTATTTACTTGGGAGTCCCTGGTGGCTCCCTCTGTAATGCAAATATGTTTTGTTGTACAGATAACTTCAAATACTGATACAATCTGTTACTGCAGATCCCTGGGTTTCCATGTATCTTAATTAACCACAAATCAAAAATTAACCACAGTTTTATGCAACTAGTGAGTCAGTAAGTGAATGTGACATGCTATCATATAAAATCCTAAATATGAGACCCATTGTAAAGGAAGATAGAAAATGTGCCCATGGTGTAAGCATGGCAGCAGATTTAATCAGAAGCCTTGGGTTCAAATCCCAACTCTGACACTAATTGTAATTCTAAGGCAAGCTTTTTCATCATGTTGAACCTCAGTTAACTCATCTATAAAACAGGGCTAATTCTATTTGTACTAGCGGGCAACTTTGTGTATGGGGACAAGTGCTGTATTTGGAGTTGGGACAGACCTAGGTTTGAAACCCATTTTTAACACAATCTGTATCACCTGGAGGCAGGCCAGTCACCTCCTTTATAAAACAGGAATGGTAACCTGTGAAAAGTACCTCAAGGGATTGTTTTTGAGGTCAAATCCCAGAATATATGGAAAGGGCCTTATAAAGGGCTTTGAAGCACACTATAAATGAGCATTAATCATTATTATTTCCTACCTCACAGATCTGCTAGGTGGTATAATGGATAGAGTACTGGGCCTGGAGTAAAAACAAAAAAGAAAAAGAAAAAACCTCTCATTTTTCTGAGTTCAAATCTGGCCTCAGACACTTAGTAGCTGTGTGATCCTGGACAAGTCACTTGCCTGTTTGCCTCAGTTTCCTCATCTATAAAATGAGCTGGAGAAAGAAATGGCAAACCAGCCCAGCATCTTTGCCAAGAAAATCCAAATGGGTTCATGTAGAGTGGGACATGGCTGAAACAACTGAATAACAACAACCTCACAGGATCATTGCATTGGTATATGTACTTAAGAGAGAAGCGATACTTGATTTAGCAAAGGCCATTAGTCATATCTATTAGACAAAGCAAGTTCCAAAGCAGAATGCCAACGATTAACACATGGAGGACAGGATACGTTCATGGTGTAGAAGACTTTCCCTTAAATTCATAAAGAAGCTAAACATTGAAAGGATGCCCTTATAGCCCAGATAAAATGAGGAAATTTGACAGCAATTGCTTAAATAAGATTGGCTTTTTAAGCAAATTTAGGCTACATGGACAAATAATCTATACCCAGCAAGACAATTGGTATACTGATGCATTGTGGCTTTCATGATAGCCTTCAGCACTATATTTCTCTTTTCCCTGAAAATTTAAACCTAGTTTTGATCACAGTAAGACATGCAATTCATTTTCTGTTGTATTGCGTGAAGGAGCTGAAGAGATGAGGAGCATTAATCAGCCTATAAGTGCATCTCCAGCAACTACTAAGCACACAGCACAAAAATATTCCTGTTTATTATGCCCTAATTATTATTCCTGCTGTTGCAGTTCTTTCTAACCACTCCTACATGAAGTAAAACAAATTCTACAGTATATTTTCTAGTAGGTTGTCTGTTCTGATTCACTTTAGATTTAAATGATTCGTTTCTAGAGAGATTTTTTACAACCTATTTGATCTTACCAGGATCAGGGAATGATAGATTTAGGACTGTAAGAGACATTAGATTATCTAATCCAAACTTGTCATTTTACACATGAACAAAGCAAGGTCCAGAGACATTATGTGACTTGTCCAAGGTCACATAGGTAATAATTGCATTAATTCCTAGGTCACACATATAATATGTGTGCTATCTGGGAGTCAAATGCAAGGGCTTTAACTTCAATTTAACAATAGGAAATTATTTCTGTAAAAAATTCACAAACATTTTATTTGTTATCATGACTTCTTCATGATGCAGTGTGCTTATATTAGCTATATTGTTAATTTCATATTTCCACATTTCATGCATGCCCTTTAAAGTTGATTTATTTAAAAAAAATACTATGCTAAAAACTAAATATATTCTGTTATCTGTTTCCATTTTGTCCTCTGGCTACATTTCCCTTTTTTCCTATATCTGCTCTGTGGAATACCAGGTCTCTGGTCTTTGAGAATCTCTCTGTTGGTGCTATCTCTGAAAAGAAACAATTTCTTTCTCCTTCCTCCTTTCTTCCCTCCTTCCCTTCCCTTCCTTTCCTTCCTTCCTTCCTTCCTTCCTTCCTTCCTTCCTTCCTTCCTTCCTTCCTTCCTTCCTTCCTTCCTTCCTTCCTTCCTTCCTTCCTTCCTTCCTAGTAGTGTTACAGGAAAGAGCAAAAAGAAAAAGAGCAAAGACCTTAGTATGGATGGCTTCCAGAATTAAATATAAATGGTCTAAAATGTGGAAGAAACATCAAGTAGTGCTTCTGTGGAAGCTTAAAATTCTAAGGGCTTACTTAGTGGAAGAAGTGGTCTCTCTATTTGCTTATGAAAATATCATAACCTTAATTATTTTAATGTGGGTTTTTGAAGTTATTACTTGAGGTCAGCTCATAGGTTATCTACTTAATTTTAATAATGTGCAAGTACTTAGGGTTGCTGCCAAAATTTTCTTGATTGATTTGAAATCATATTTTGGCTTAGTTTACATGATAGGAGATTAACTAATTCATCCAATTTTGGCAAGAGGTGGCAGATGGTGGAGGTGAAAGTAGAGAAACCACCCAGCCAATTGTTTTCAAAGTACCAAGTGTTTTGGTATATAAGATAATTCATTGTTTAATTGAAATTTTCATTTTTCAAAAACTCGTTATTGACAGGTATATAAGGCCTTAGTAGTTTAATGAAAGAGCAATGAATTTAAGAAGGAAAGAGAGAAGCACTTAGTAAGTGCCATATATTCCAGTATAGAGCAGCTAGGTGGTACAGTGGATAGAGCACTAGGCCTGGAGTCAGGAAAATCTGAGTTCAAATCCCACCTCAGACACTTACTAGTTATATGACCCTGGGTAAGTCACTTAACCTGCCTCAGTTCCTCTTCTGTAAAATTGGGGACACATTGGAGAGGGAAATAGCACACCAATCTAGGATCTTTGCCAAGAAAACTCCATGGACAATGTCCATGGGATCACATAGAGTCAGACAATATTGAATGACTGAACAACAACATGCCAAGAACTGTGCTAACCACTTTATAAATACTTTCTCTTTAGAAGCTCTCAGCAACCCTGGGAGGCTATTATTATCCATATATTATAGTTGAGGAACCTGAGTCAGACTGAGTAACTTGCCTGGGGTCACACAGTTATTATGTATCTTAGACTGAATTTGAAATTGGATCTTCCTGCCACCAGACCTAGAGCTCTACCTATTATGTCACCTAGGTTTAGTAAACAGCAGGCCTGTGTTAGAAGCAGAAAGTCCTGGGTTCAAGTTTTAGGTCTTACTTGTGCATGCATGGTTAGAAAGAAGTGACTTAACCTCTAAGTGTTCCAGGCAGTTCCCTAATACTGTTATACATAATTTGTTAATTTGCAACCACAGCAGGAGTTCTTCACACCACAGAAACCAGAGATCCAGAGGTCATTTAATTTTGTAAAAGTACATTAATCATTCTAATAATGTTTATTTCAAATCAATTACAGTCCAAAAAGTCCTTGCCCTCAGGGAACTTATTCTTTATTTCCAGGGAAAGACCAGACAAGTATATATAAAATGCATTCAAAGTTAATTAAAAGTAATTTTTTGGGGGGGGGCACTTAGAACTGGAGAGATCGAGAAAATCCTCCTATAGTAAGTCATACTTTGAATTAAATATTTAAATTTTTCAATTATACATAAAAGTAATTTTTGACATTCCTTTTAAAAAATTTTGAATTCCAAAGTCTATTCTTTCCTTACCTTCCCTCCCTCTTTCCTAAGAAGGAAAACAATTTTATGTAGATTATATATGAGCAAGTCATGCAAAACATATTTCCATATTAGTCATATGTAAAAGAAAACTCAGACGCAATTTTTTTTTAAAAAAAGAAAGTAAAAAATAGTATACTTTGATCTACACCCAGAATCTCTCAGTTCTTTCTTTGGAAATGAATAACATTTTTTATCATAGGTCCTTCAGAATTGTCTTGGATCTTTGAATTGTTGAGAATAATTAAGTTATTCACATTTGATCATCTTCAAATATTGCTGTTACTGTGTACCCTGTTTTTTGGTTCTGCTCACATCACTTTGTATCAGTTCATATAAATCTTTCCATGTAGAAAGTCTTTATAAAAAAGGTAGGGGAATCCTGTGATATAGAGGTCAGAGGGAGGCTAATCTTGGCATTGGGAACAACCTCTGAGAAGTCAAGGTGGAACAACATGAAATCATGTTGTTGTTCAGTCGCTTTAATCATGGCTGATTCTTTGTGATCTATTTGTGAATTTCTTCACAAAGATACTAGAGTGATTTGCCATTTCCTTCTCCAGATTATTTTGCAGTTGAGTAAATCAAGGCAAACAGAGTTAGGTGACTGGCCCAGGGTTACCCGACTAGTAAGTTCTGAGGTCACATTTGACCCCAGGAAGATGAGTCTTCCTGACTCCAGGGCTGGCACTCTATGCACTTCATTACCTAACTTCCCCTAAAATGCCATGGATGTGAACAGAAAACAGACCTTTTTGACTGGATCAGCTACAGGTGTATGCTAGAGCTGGCCCCAGAGAACCTATTGTTATATTTTCGTTGTTAGTGTTTACATCTCTTCAATCACCAAATGCTACATACTAGAGTTTAATTTATTATTTGGTTGATCACCTGGACTTGAGAAAGTGATGGGGAAAATCTTAATAATATGGATTCAACTTAAAAGCGTGTTGTATATTTTTGGAGAGCTGATTGTTAAACATCCACCATCACACTGCTGACTTCATGGATTAGAAAGATCTCTGCATATTCCTAGGTTGTAGCTAAATTGTTAGGAGCTAAGAGAAAAAAAAAATCCAGCAGCTGCTTGGAAACTTGCTAATCCTGCATTGCTAGATGGCCAAAATGCCATCTTAGCATTTTTTTTTCCTTTGGTTGAACTGATCTCTTTTTGCTAGTAAGCAGAAAATTTATATGGTTCTGATTATTAGTAAACACAATATGATTTTAACACAAGCATGGAGAGTACACTGAGAAGTATTGGACTTAGCAGACATGGGAGGAGCATTTCATGTAGTATATGAATGTTTCCAAAATAGCTACTATAAAATCTACATCAAAAGAAAAAGAAAACAAAATAAAACAAAACAAAACGTATATCCTACTGACTGGGGTGAGAAAAAGAGCATGATCATTGTTTATTTTTTTCCCCTGGGCCCTCTAGTCATTTTCCTTCCTTTTATATTACCAGTAAAAACACAACCCATTAAATTGATGTCCCTTAGATTATGAAAATACACAGGGACTTTATTCATTGTCACTTGCAGATTTATTATTGTTGTCCTTCGTTCTTGTAGAGGTCCAAAATAACATCACTATGTTAGAGTCAAGTTTCAATGTGTCTGACTGCGGCTGATCAGGCCAATACGAACTTGGAACACTCTGCCACACGTTGAGAACAAATAGTCCCTGTGAACATTAGGGGTGGATTCTCTAAATTTGCACATTCTGAGTTTCCTTTGAGCTCCTTCAGTTCTGCTTTGTTCATTGAACACAGTACCTTCTTTGATGTGGGCATGTCATGCTTTAGGTACCTCTTAAGAACTTGGGAATTGATTGTGCGACGTGGGAGACACTGGTACTTGCAGATGCAGTGCTATGGGTGAACCTCTTTGGTGTTTTTATTTTTACACAAGAGATCTAAGCATTTGCTTGGGGAAATTTTGCACCATATGTCCTCTTTCCTCTCCACTTGCAAAGCTAGAATTATTAGAATTCTAGATGACCTCAAATGCTAGTGCTTTTTCTCTGTTGATTCTCTATAATTAATCATATATATAATATTTTATATTCTTATATTTTATTATATATACATATACAGACATACAATGTTCTCCTAGTTCTGCTCACTTCCCTTTGTATCAGTTCATGTGAATATTTGCAGGTAGGAAGTCATGCTATGAAGAAAGGTAGGATAATCATATGAAATGGAAGTGAGGAGGGAGATTGCCGTTAGCACTAGGAACAATCTGTGAGAAGTCAATGTCATGTACATGAATAGAAAGTAGACCTGTTTGACTGCATCACTTTAGAGGGGTGTGCTGGAGCCGGCTGCAACAAGAGAGCTTAGAGCATGCTTATGAGAAAGAGAGAGAGAGCACATGCTCATATGTATATGCATGTGTGTATACATAAAACATAAATATGGTTTGTACATAGCTAATTTTGTACATGTACATTCATGTTTGTACATGTGCACATGTACGTGCGCATGCACACACACATATGGCTTATACATAGCTATTTTCATGTTCCCTCCTTTAGATCGTGAGCTCCTTGAGACTAGTCTTTGGCCTTTCTTTGGATCCCCATTACTTAGCATAGTGCCTGGCTATAGAAGATCCCTAATAAATGCTTGTTGACTTGAAAGAGTAGCTCTTGGGAATGAAACTGGAGAATGCACCGATAAGTTGTCTGTGGTTTCATTTTCCATTGTTTTTCATTTCTTATTTTACCACAGTGATTTTAACATTAATAGTGTTTTTATGCCAAAGGATCCCAGCTATACTGACCTTCAAGTTACTAAATGGGTGATCATATGTCTGTAATTTTCTTGGTTGCTTTTTACTAATGTATCTCAGAACTTAGAATTATTAATGAGACAATTGTTAATTTTAAAATGGAGAGGGTAGAGAATGTGTACATATAAATATGTAATCTCAGAGTATTGTTTTTTTTCTGTACAAATCTTTCTATCTCATAGATACCTAGATAGATAGACAGATGTGTGGGTGCGCACGTATGTGTTCATGCACAAGAGCACATATGTACACTTAGCTCTGTGTTTAACTAGGGGTAGGTCACTTAAGCTCTCTAAGCCAAGAGATAGATAGACATAGATTAGTACAAAGAAAACTACTACTCCAGTGATTCAAATTGTAACCCATGATTGGCACCCATCCTATGTGAACTCTTGTTCATATCCTCCCATAAATTCACCAGATGGGGTCACCCAATGTACTAATGTACTAAAGACCTTTTTCATATCCTTTTGGTATTATAAGGCTGACAGGAAAGCAGAAAAGCCTCCTTTTGCTCCCCTGCTCTCACTATATGAAGAATCCATTTTGTTTTCCAGTCATGCAGTTCCCTAAAATATTTTTTTTGTTACTTCCTCAACATAATCCTTTGTTATATGTTCACCAAATTCTTCCTTTGTAGACCTCTCCAAGCTCCAGTTCTTTGAAAACTGACTTCTTATCTTTGTATCTCTTGATTGAGTCAAATTCCAATTCCTAGGTTAAATATTTGGTTTCATTAACTAGGTGGTGTTGTGGATAGAGACCTGGGACTGGAATCAAGAACACCTGAGTTCAATTTTAGACCCAGACACTTACTAACTGTATGAACCTGGGCAAGCTACATAACTTCTGTCTGCCAGTTTACTCTACTATAAAATATGTGTAATAATAGCATCTGCCTTGAAGAGCTGTTGTGAAGATCAAATGATGTAATATTTATAAAATACTGAGCGCAGTTTCTGGAATATAGTAGGTATTCTCCTTCCTTATTTCCTTCCATCTTTCTTTCTTTCCTTCCCTTCATCCTTCTATTTTCCTTCCTTCCTTTCTTCTTTCCTTCCTTCTTCTTTCCCTTTATTCTTTCTTTTCCTTCCTACATTACCTAACTATATACCCTCCCTAGTCACAAAGTAAACAGGGAAATAGTAAAGTGAATGGTTAAGTCAACTTTACATTCTATGTTCATAGAGTTTTTGATTTGTAGGTTATTTGTGGTCTTCTTTCATTGCCCAGCTCAGTCTGTTGTCACTGATATTAGGGCTATTTTAGAAAGATGTTGTTGCCAGGAAGAGGGAATAATCAGGTGTGTGCCTCTGGGTATATTAGATGACATTTCAAAGTCTAATAATGCAACACAACAAAAAATTTCCAAATTGGTTCATCTCAACTTCTTTTCTACACCTATGTGGATAATTGAGAGCTGTGTACTATTGAAAGCTGTGTACTACTCTTTGTTCATAAAGATAACAAATCTGACCCACTCTAAGTAGAAAATATACTTTGAAAGGTTTATAGAGAAGTGTTAATAGATTTGTTCTGATCCATTCCTCTTTCCTTTTACTAAGTAGTTTAATATGACTGTGAACATAGGGAATGCAATCCTAGGTTATACTGGTAGGAGTTTAATGTCTGCCTAGAGTCAAGATTCTTAACCTTATTTGTGTCATGAACCCCTTAGGCAGTCTAGTTAAAGCTCTATGGAACCCTTCTAAAAATAATGTTTTTAAAGGCTTAAAAAGTACTTTGAGTATCAAAGGAAATTGATTATATTTAAATACAGTTATTAAAGTATTTTTAAAAGTGAGCAGAACCAGGATAACATTGTACTCAGCAACAGCAATATTGTACCATGAAAAACTGTGAATGACTTGGCTATTCTCAGCGATACAATGATCCAAGACAGTCCCAAAGGACTCATGATAAAAAATGTTATCTGCCTCCAGAGGAAGAACTGGTGTCTGAATATAGACTGAAGCATATTATTTTCCTTCCTCCTTCCTTCCTTCCTTCCTTCTTTCCTTCCTTCCTTCCTTCCTTCCTTCCTTCCTTCCTTCCTTCCTTCTTTCCCTCCTTCCTTTCTCTTCCTCTCTCTCTCTCTCTGTCTCTCTCTCTCTGTCTCTCTCTCTGTCTCTCTCTCTCTGTCTCTCTCTCTCTCTCTCTCTTCTTACACAAAATGACTAATGTGGAAATCTTAGTTTTATATGATTGCACATGCATAACCTATATCAGATTGCTTATCTCAGGGAGGGGAAGAAAAGAGAGATAGAATTAAGAACTCAAAACTCAAAACTAAAAAAACTGCAACAAATGTTAAAAAATGTTTTAAATGTAATTGGAGAAAAAACAAAATTTTATTTAAAAACTAAACTAATATGAGAGATGACTCAGGGGAAATACATACATATACTCTCACAACACAGACATGCACACACATGTACACACACAGAGTGGGGCCAAAGGAAGTTGATCTTGATCTTAATGGAGAAAAGTTTGAAACCAGGACTATATGAGGAATAGCTAAAGAAATTAGCAGTTTAGCCTGGAAAGGAGATTTAAGAGTCAATAATAGCTATATTTATATATTTGAAGGACTTTTCTGTGGAAGGAAGATTTGACTTATTCTGTGAATTTCCATGGCCCTGAGCTAGGATCAATGCGTAGAAGACATGGAATAGCAGATTTGGACTCTAATACTTTTCTAAGAATATGAGCTGTCCCTAAAATAGAATGGATTGATTCATGACATAACACAGATGGAATATGGAGAACTAGATTTGGAGAGAGGATGACCTGAATTCAAATCCTCCCTCTGAGATACTGGTTTAGTGTCTGAAGTTTGAGACAGTGTAGGCAAATCATGCAGCCTCACAGTGCCCTTCACTGCAACATACCTCATCCCACAGCTCTTCAGGCTATAAATTGCACAGCAATTATGGATCTGGATTGCTAGAAATAATTTTTTCACCAAAAGTTCCCTATATCAATGACTTCACAGGTCTGTTTCCCACCACCTTAAAAAATATGTTCCCCTTTACTACTTATTTTCAAGTTAACCCTAGATTATCACTGTCAGGAATATTGTGCAGGAGATTCCTGGATTTAAACTAGGTGACCTGTAAGGTGCCTTCCAGTTTTTAAGATACTATAATTATAAAAAGATAACTGGGACCAATACTGCATTTGGAATCGAAGCACTTGGGTGTATATTCCTGGTATGGTCTGAGGTAAGTGTACCTAGGGGCCATTATATACATACATACACACCACCCACCCCCATACACACACACGGTGCTATTAACAATGCTGGATGTGTCCTTAAAGTGAGGGAGAATTGAGCTGGAATTCTTCCTCAGACCCTAGCTATTTAATGTTGGGCAAGTCATTTAATCTCTTATAACTTCAGTTTTCTCATCTGTAAATGGGGAAAATTGTAGCTCCTACATTCCAGGATTCTTGTGAGGATCAGATGAGATAGCAGGTAGTAAACTTTGCAATCCTCAAAGCATTATTTAAATGTTTGCTGTATTGCTATTATTAAATTACTTAAACTCTTTGAGCCTCAGTTTCCACACCTGTCCAAAAAAGGTGTTGGATATGGTGACCTTGGAGGTACCCAAATCTCTGATCCTATGTGATTATAAAAATGCTAAAGTTGAGTAAGTGGGGTGTAACTAAAATGAGCTGAAAGAGAATAAAGAAATCTCATCTAATTTATGAGGAAATATCTGTCTTAGACCTTTGATCTTTTTGGTTGTAAAAAAAATCATCTCCTGGATAGTATTATTGGTAACTAGTGTGAATTGATCCATGTAATGGAATCAACGAAACACTTAGGATATGATGTAATGGGATTTTACAGATTACTGCGAAGGCTCATGCTTTGATTTGCTTTGCTGTTTTTCCCCCCTTTTGAATTAATCTAACCCAGTGCATCAATCATTTAGTGCCATAGAAATAAAGAATTAAAAGAGTGGTGATGATGGCTTTTGTAGTTAATCTACTTAACGTAAATTGTTCAAATTTTGTATATATGGACAGATGCCATGGATAATTCATGATCCCTGCATCTCAAATTAACATGAAGAGTCTTAGAGTAGGCTTGTCAACAGAGAGTGGTAAACATTGTTGTGTATACAAATTATTCACATCACCATTAGATATTGAAAGCTAAATGAAGTAGGTACAGTGAATTACTTTAACTTCACAGTGTCTCCTAAATAGTTAGAAACTCAGAGGAGGAAAAACAAAGCAAGGGTAACACATTATATGTATGCTGAGCACACAATAGTATCTAAGATGGTGACCTTTAGGAGTGGACAGAATGGAGTCTCTATCTCTCACTGAAGTGGAATTTAGTCCAATACTTGGTGATTGGATGAGTTTGACATACACTTCTAATCCCTAACATCCCCACAGTTTGCCTTAGGAGGTTTGGACAAGCTACTTTTTTTTTTTTTAGCTCAGTCAGGATCGTACCCAACCTTCTGGCTGGCACAGATGTGTATTAACTCTGAGAGCAAATGTGGCCAAGATATATTAGGATCCTCAGTAGATGTTATAGAAATCAGAATTGATTACTCAGTGAAGCATATTAAAACATTTCTAAAAGGCAAGCACATGTTCATTGAGAGCCCAGGAAGAAAAGTTTCATATCAAATGAGTTTTCATTTTTGGAAGTAACTGTTAGAGGGAAATGCCTGTGATGGGAGGCAGCATGGTATGGTGGAAAGAGGAGGGAACTGATTCAAATCTCACCTCTAACACTTTCTAGCTGTGTCTTTAGTCATACTCGGAACCTTAGTATTCCCATCTATGAAATGAAGGAATTGGACTAGATGGTTTTGCAGGTATCTTCCAGCTCAAAATCTATAATCCTTTGTGTATATTACTTGCACCTTCAGATGAGATGATGAATGATTGATGATCAAACAAGATTTTTGACTTCCAAGTTCAGATTGTTACTTTTTCCTTCTTGCCACTATTTTCAAAAGGAGTGAGGGGGTAGCAAAAAAGAATGAAACCTATGATTTTCTCTTTGGGAGTAACTGTTGGTTGTGAAAATTTCCTGTATTTTTCAACTTTCTGGCAACTTAGCATTTTGTAAAGTTGACTGAGGCATCGAGAAGTTAAGTGACTTTCCCATGGTCAAGGGTTAGTGTGTGTTCGCGGCAAGACTTGAGCCCAGGTCTGAATGATTCTGATGTTGCTACATCCACAATGGCACAATACATAATACATTTGGAATTTAAAACATGGAAGGTTTTTTTTCTGATTTCCCTTCTCTTTTTTTTTATATTTTTAAGTAATAATTGGGTATGAGTTCAAATAATATCAATAACCCATTGACTATTATTAGTTGCTTTAAAATATAATTTATTGGTTCAGATTTCATACTATTGAGACTTTTATTCAATTAGATACAGCCTCTTTTCTTTGGCATGTAGTTGAGAAAAAATTTTTGTTATCATTTTTTTTAATCGTTTTAAAAACCAGAGAAAATTAAAAGGCCTTTTGAGAGCCTCACAATCACCACAGTTAGAGAAAATATTCTTTTTTATTTAAAGGTTCTAATACTCCTAAATACCTACCTAGTGGGCCAGAATTACAAAGCATGGAAGTAGTATTTCTCACAATGTGTACGTTTCTTATCGACCATTTTTATTTTCCAGAGGGTGCTCCAAGTGTTCAGCAGAGGATATAAAAAAGATGTCTTTGGGTTCCTGTATTCTCTTAATTTATGTAAGACACTTCTGGAAATGGAACCAGTGACTCCTGCTTCACTGAACAGAATATACTTATAGCTAAGAGGGATCAAGGGTTAGTCTTCCATATTGTACATATACAAGATGGGATATGATATTAATTCCACTATTGAGGAAGGGAGGGCTGCATAAAGTTTTTTTGTCACAATTCATAAAGATCTCAAACAGGAGACATTGTCTGTCCTGTCCTGTTTCCCAGGAGTGATGGGAAATGTTAAGAGTGTGTCTTTTTAACATCTGTTTTGCTATTAATTCATTTTGCCAACATCTTTAATTTAGGGTGACAGCAGCCTCCTAGACCCTGGACACCGTCACTCTTCATAACAAAACACCATTGTGTAAGGGACATTCTCCTCCACAGCTGTTTGGAGACAAGTCTCAGCAGTATTGCTACAGCTGGTGAAACTAAAGACATTCTTCCTCTCCCCTTGTCTTTTGCAGCCGGTGCTACCTATATCTTTGGGAAAAGTGGAGGACTCATACTCTACACCTGGCCTGCGAATGACAGACCCAGCACACGCTCGGATCGCCTTGCCGTGGGTTTCAGTACGACAGTTAAGGATGGCATCCTGGTTCGAATTGACAGTGCTCCAGGGCTCGGTGATTTCCTCCAGCTTCACATAGTAAGTAATAGACCTCAACCTGGATATACTTGATACTTTCTCTGTTGCTGTAGAGCAGACAGACACAATGGATTGTTCCAGAGATGTGCAACAAGTGTGTGCTTATAAAAAGTAACCTTTGATGCAGTGCTGGCATCATACTGGTGACGTAGGTAATGCTCACCTGCAGAATTTGTAGGGCTTGGCATTGGTACTAGAGGTGGTGTTGAGAAGGGGATGTTGGCTCTCTGATTCTGCTAGTCCAAGTGTCAAAGAGGCTGATCCACTGTGTTCCATCTCGTCTTTGATGATAGCTCAGTTTCTGATCACCCACCAACAATCTAGTTTTCATGCTGTATGAATAAAGGAAAATCATTGATGGGTTTCTTAATAGTCCCAGGTGCAAATAATATTAAAGATCTTTCAGGCTTTTGTCTTTTTGGAGATTCTATTTTTGAGAATGACAGGTATGGTGAAGAATGATAACCAAAAGGAAAGGAAAACACCAAGCTTGTTCTAGGCCTGTGTCTATCAGTGAAATGAACATTTACACTTAGCTATCTGATATCATGTGGACTCAGTGCAATTCTAGGAAATTTAAATGATTTGGGGTGGAAAATTGCCATGCTATGATGATAGAAAGTATTTTTATAGCAACAATTAACCCATTTTATAGCATGTGCAGTCTGGAAAAAAATGAAGGCTAAGAAAGGATATGATTCTCATCTATAAGTACCTAAGTGCAGTTACCAAGAGTGAAGAGAGGAATTGTTCTCATTAGTTAGCAATGACAAGGCTAGAAAGAATGGATTTAATTTGGAACAATAAAAGTTCAGTTTTAAATAGCAGGAAAAAGGAAAGCAGTTAAGAGAAAAGATCAACTAGGGAATGCAGCCAACCTCTGAAAGAAGGAAAATAATCAGATTTACCTAGAAAATTTTGAGGCAGAGACATGGTCTTCAAAGAAAATCAAGGCTTTTGATTAAATAATTGCTTGCCAGCATTTAGAGGTGGCTGTCTTTGGTTTAGGAGGCTAAAACTTCAGCTGTGGCTATTAAAGCATCTTCTGAGCACCTGTTATTTCAGGTAACCGGGAAAGTGAACAATTTACCATCCTGATTCCTCCGGCTGGTAGTCTCACTTCACTCTGAACCAGAGCCCAGGCAGAATGCCAGTCAGCTCTAGGGAGGAGAGAAGGAATGGTTAGAGATGATAATTTTAAAAAAAAACATGGAAGTTGGCCCTAGAATCCAAGCATAAAGGCTTAGGTTTCCATTCTGTTCCCTCCACTCTTTCTTCTGTCTGGTCATTATGGTGACATTGTTGTTCTTAAGAACTCTTAAGAACAATGAAATTAAAATGACAAGGAGAAATAAAGCCACATTTACCATAGCATTTGCCTCAGGACCTAGCCCAGGGTTCTGCACATAGTAGAAACTTTCTAAGTCTTTGTTGCATCGTACATTTCAAGTCATAATTAATATACTGTTTGCCCTGGAATCTAGCACAGTATAAATAGAAATAAAAAAGGCATTTGCTGAGTCTTAGATGTCTTGTATTTGCTTCTGTGAACAAAACAACATTTTGCAAATCTAAGTCCTAATATTTTAAAAACTTATGTGAGTTGAAATACTGTGAAAAACATTTTGATTGGCTTATGTTCATTACAAGCTGCATACCATCAGTAGTTCCCTTCCATTCTCATGATTTATTATTTTTTAGGGAGACTAACTAAAAATAGTATGACTTAGGGCTGCCATGTAACAAGTAATTAGTCTATGACCTGAAACCTTTTAATGATAGGGTATTGGTAACTATCTTCATTCCTTTCTGCAGACATAGACACCGTGTAGATAATTTCCATTCAGATACATGCTTAAGCGAAAGGCTTTGTTGCTCTAGGTGGAACTGGAAGCCCCACTTACCATTTTAGCTTGTATTTTCAGCTGACAGTGATGGTCCCAAATGTCATTGGATCACAGGCTTCAGAACTCAAAGGAAACTGAAAGGCTGCCTAATCCAAGCCCTTCATTTTACAGATGAGGGCACAGTAAAATGAGGAGGTTGAACTACATGATCCGTAAGGTCTCTTTCAACTCTAAATTAAATGATCTTATGACATGAAAGTGTGAGGAACTGCTAAGAGAAGCTAGAATATTGCTCAAAATTGTAGCCTTGCTATAATTGTCATTGATGTAATTGATGGGTAGATGTTTTCTATTTTTTTGAGCATAAGGACTGAACTTGTGATTTCATCATTATAAGAAACTCCTGGATTTAGAAATTCCCTCTTACAGTCAGCACTTTATTTTCAACTTATCTACTCATAGAGAGTTGCCTAATAGGTCAAGAGGCTTGTAAAAGGTAGCCATTTACTAAGCCTCCATTGTCTTGAACTTTGTGATTAAAACCACAATTTTCAAATCTAAGTTATGATATTTAAAAACCTAAATCTAAGTCATGATATTTTTTAAAATGTTGTACATAACATATTGATTGGTTTATAATCATTTCAACAAACAAAAATAGCCAACCACTATGCATCAAAGGCAGGGATGTACCATAACCAGGTTATCAGATAACATGCCATAGTACCACTGCTCATATAACATATATAAGAGAATATATTAAATATATGTTGTTATACTTGTGCATATGGGCATATGAGATCTGAATATAACATAGACAGTATATCCAAATGAGTGAATGCTGTCATATTAAAATCATCATCTTGGAAGGTATCATTTCAATATTATCTCAGGATAATAACAATAGCCAGCATTTGTGTGGCACTTTACAGAAGTCAAAGGATTTTCACATGGCATACTTTCTCTTAAGCTTACATAAAAGAAGATGTTTCAATCACATTCCATCCTCACCGCAATCCTGTGAGTTAGACAACGGAAATAGGGACATCTATATGGCATAGTGAAGGGATAGAATAGCTCACTTGGAGTCAGAGATACTTGGGTTCAAATCTTACCTCTGACACTCACCTTGTACAAATCATGTAACCTTTTGGATCCAATATTTTTTCATCTACAAAAATGGGCTAATGATAGTTATAGCAGGTATACTTAAAGGCTATTGTGAGCATCAAATGATTCACTGTATATGAGGTATTTCATGAACCTTAGAACCCTATAGACCTGTGAGTAGTAATGACATTAACCGTACTAATACTAGGAGGAGGGAGAGGCTGCAGGTAGTAGGGTAATACTGTGTATCATGCATTGGACTTGGAGTCAGGAAAACCATAGTTCAAATCTGGACTTGGACACTTACTAGTTACGTAACATAAGGCAAGTCACTTGATCACTGTATGCCTTATTTTCTCATCTGTAACATGGGGATAATAATATTATCTATCTCCCAGGGTTGTTGGGAGGATAAAATGAGAAACTTGTAAAGTACTTTGCAAATCATGAAGCACTATATGGATGGTAGTTACTACTTCTGCTATTACTATTACTAGTAGTAGTAGTAGAAGTCTTGATATTTAATTCAATTCATGATATTTAAAAATCCATGAGTCAGAATGCTGTGCATAACATATTGATTAATTTATAGTCATTAAAAAAGGAGCCAAAAATAGCCAGTCATTATGTGTTAGATATATAGTAATAGTGGTGGCAGTAGGCAGTAGACATAGCAGTAGCAGCAGCAGCAACAGTAGTAGTGATGGTGGTGGTGGTGGTGATGATGATATTACCCTTCTTTTATAGAAAGTAATATCTAACTCATCGAGTTGCTACATTAAATGAGATAATCTATTTAAAACATTATAAAAGTACTGCTATTGTTGTTATTATAGATGAGGAAATTGAAGTTCATAAATGTTGCATAACTTGCTCCAGAACATTGAGTTTTCAAATGGCAGAGCCAGAACTCACACCCAGGACTTCTAACTATAAATCCAATACTTCTCTCCCCCTACTTCCCTGTTGCCAGTGTTTAAATATTTATTGAACACTTGATTTAAAATTACTTTCATGGGCAGCTAAGTGGCATGATCAATAGAACATCAGTCCTGGAGTCAGGAGGACCTGAGTTCAAATCCAGCCTCAGACACTTAACATGTACTGTGTGGCCTTGGACAAGTCACTTAGCCCCAACTGCCTTGCCTTCTCCCCTCCAAAAAGACAAAAAAAAATACTTTCAAAGCAAGTTCTACTTTTTTGCCGGTAGATTTGGTTGCTCAAAATATTCTAAAATTATTTGGTACCAAATCTTATAACTTTTTTTAAAATTCAAAATGAAGTACCTCTGTTTAGTAATAGAATTGTTTTTCCTGTTTACTGGACTTATTCTAAAGGCACTTCTGAAAAAAAAGGGGATTCTGAAAAGTCTCATTGTTAGCAAAGGTGCATAGTCCACCTGGAAGACAGTTTCAAAGAAAAATAATTGTAATGTTGAGGTTCATGTAGATAAGCTACAAGTATAGTAGAAAAGAGAAAATGATGGACTTAAAAATGTTCTTTAAATGCCTTTCATTTGTCAGGTTCAATGGGGAGACAAAGTCCTTGTCCTAAACAGAGTTTATATTCTAATATTCTGCATTAAAATCAGAAGACCTGGGTTTGAATGCCTTTCTCACTTCCTTTCTGTGAGACTTTAGTCAAGTCACTCCCTCTCTCTTTAGGCTTCATTTTCTTCATTTTTAAAATGAGTGGTGTAGAACGGATCTTTTTTATGGCCCCTTTGAGAACCATCATTTGTGATTATGATTTGGGGCTTTGCCATTTGGTTCTTTTTTCTCTACTTTCTCTCCCTTGACAACTTGCGCCACCCTTTTGCTTCAATGATTTCTTCCACTCCAGTGCCTCCCAAATCTATCCCTTCATCCCCAATCTCTCCTCTGAGGTCCAGTCCTGCATTTAAAGTACTACTTACTATATCTACCTTAAAGTCTGCCTTGACCTCAATCTCAATATATTCCCAAACTGAGCTCATCATGTTATCTTTCAAACTATTTCTTTTAATATCCCTATTTTTTTTGATTGATGGAATGATCCTTTAATCTAGTCACTCAGATATAAAACCTTTAAGCCAATTTTTAATCTCCCCTCTTCCTCACCAGTCATATCCAATCATTTTGCCAGATCTTACTGATTCTAATTCTATGCTATCTTTTATATCTGTATCCTTCTTTGGGAAGCTAGGTGGTGAAGTAAATCGAGTGCTGGGACTATAGTCAGGAAGATCTGAGTTCAAATTCATTCTTAGATGCTTACTAATTGTGTGACCTTGGGGAAGTTACATAACCTGTTTGCCTTATTTTCCTCCACTGTGAAAAGGGGTTGATAATAAATAGCACCTGCCTCACATCTCCTGAGGATCAAATGAAACAATATTATAAAAAGCTTAGCAACAGTGTCTGGCACACAGTAGGTGCTATATAAATTATTATTCTCTTTCTTTCCTTTCTACTTCCATCACACCCATTAAGATCCTCATTAATTTCTGCTACCCGCGGTGAGTTCCCTAAATAGTTTCCATGTCTCTAATCTCTCTTCCCCAACTTATCCATTACAGTGCTGGCAAAATGGTCTTCCTAAAGTGTGTGTGTGTGTATGTATGTATGTATGTATGTATGTATATATATATATATATATCTGAGCACCATTCTTCTAAGGTAAATATTTAATGCACACCCTACATAATCTAGCACCAAGCTACCAGCCTTTATTTTGTATTATCCCCCAGAAGTCACTAATTTGACCACTTGCCAGTCCATTATCTTATAGTATGTGATATGATAGCCCCAAAACTTATATAACCTTAGTTTGGATTCTTAGAAGCATGGCTTTCTAAAGAAAGAATGCTGTAACCCCTCAGTCCTTTGTTGTAAATAGAGCACATTTAGAACATAATAATAGTAATATCTAGCATCATATAGAGCCTACTATGTGCCAAGAACTTTGCTACTATTTACCAATATTATCTTTTGTGATCCTCACAATAACACTGCGAGGTAAGTACTATTATCCCCATTTTATAGTTGAAAATAAGGCAGAATTTTAGTGAGTTGCTCAGCATCACAGAACTAGTAAGCCCTGAGACTGAATTTGAACTCAGATCTTCCTGACTCCAACCCTAGAACTCTGCTGATGTCACCATTTAGTTATGGTACTTAGTTTGGGGTGGCAGGTTTAAGGAAGAATATTGGGAAGAACATAGAGGAAGCTGATCAAAATAGTAAAGACTCAAAACCATTATATACAAGGATCGTTTGAACAAATTAGGGATTTTTAGCTTGGAGAAGAGTTAGGAAGGATGTGATAACCATTATATGCAAAAGGCTATAATGTGGAAAAGGGATTGGATCTCTTTTGCTTAATCTCAAAAGGCAGAGCAAGGAACAATGGAGAAAATTTGAGAATTGGATTTAGGTTCCATATAAAAACAAAAACTTCCTAAAAATTAGAACTGCCCTAAAGAAAAATAGGGCAGCGAGATGGCACAGTGGATGGAGTACTGGTCCTGGAATCAACATTTATATTTTTTAAGTTCAAATCTGGCCTCAGACACTTGCTATCTCTGTGACCCTGGGCAAGTCACTTACCCATGTTTGCCTCAGTTTCCACACCTGTAAAATGAACTGGAGAAGGAAATAGCAAACTACTCTAGTATCTCTGCCAAGAAAACACCAGATGGGGTCAGGGAGATTTGAACATGACTAAAAAGCATCTTAACAAAAACAAAAAGGAGAGTAAGTAAGCTTCCGATAAGAAGATCTCTTTGGAGTAGGTTGGCTATCCATTTGTGGTTGTTGAGAAAGGGTGTCCTGTTGAGGTGTGGGTGACATTGGTTGAACCAGGGTTCTTCCTCCTCTGAGATTCTTTGTTCCTAGGAATTTTCTCCCTTCTCTACTAAACTAATCCCTGAATTTAATATCTGAGCTTTAAGTCAAGTTATACAGACCACGAGAGTGACACTTCTTCTATGAAGACTTCCTTGATCCTCGAAATCAAAAGTAGTTTGTAACTCAAAAAGGCATTTGATATTTTTTAAAAATGTGACCTTGGGGTGGCTAGGTGGCACAGTGAATAGAGCACCGGCCATGTAGTCAGGAGGACCTGAGTTCAAATCCAGCCTCAGACACTTAACACAAAAACTAGCCGTGTGACCTTGGGCAAGTCACTTAACCCCAACTGCCCTCCAAAAAGCAAAAAAAAAAAAATTAAATTAAAAAAAATAAAAAAGGTGACCTTGAGAAGTCCCTTGACCTCCCAATGCTCTAAGCAAGTCTCCATGACTCTGGGTGGCACATCTATGTTGGTAGGAGTAGTTTCTTCACCCAAGAGTTCTCTATACCTGAGAAATAAGTCAGTCATCCATTAAAGACTTATTAAGCACCTACTATGTGTCAGGCACTGTGCCAATTACAAAGTCATTCCTTATCACTACCCATTTAATAGATTGTAGCCCTGTGTGAATGTAGGGACTAGACCTTTTATTTATCCCTGTGCAAAGTGTTAACATTCTATGCATAGTAGATAATTAACTAAGTATTCATTGAAATGAATATAAAGATATAAACTCTATATCTTATTATTTGTCTCCATCACTCCACCCAGATATTTGTTTATTTTATATATATATATATATATATATATGTGTGTGTGTGTGTGTATGTATGTATGTATGTATACATACATATAATTTTAATTTACCTCAAAATACTTTTTTAAAAATCTAATACAAATTAGAGGTTGCTTGCTTAAAACTAGCTAATATTTTTGGTACCCTTATTTCCATAATGAGTTATTCCCTGTGTTGATTATTCATAGCTATTTTGATGAGATAAGAGATAGATGATCTCTATTTGACAGGTATAAATGGATCTTGAAGACCACATCACATGAGTTCCCTATAGAGTGGATGTGTCTTAGAAATGAGAAATCTTTTTTTGAGTACAAGTCTCCCTGCTTCATCAGCAATGTACCTGCCCTGAACACGTGATCAGTCTCTTATTCGTTTACCCTTAGCAGCTGTCTCTTAGCCTTGGTATCTAGGCACTAAGGAGCTGGGGCATGTTATGCTAACCCTTCTTTACACAATCGTGCCTGAGAAATGGCTGAATTGTACCGTTAGAAGATTACCATGAAGTGCCTACTATTACTATAATAAAATTCCTGATGACCTCCTTTTCACCCCCTATAAGGAGAGGGTAGGGAAGAATAGGGCAGCAATTAGTTTCTCTTTATGTAGCTAATACTAGGTGGAAAAAAGACACCCTATTAGTTTCTCTGTGTTTGTAATTTACAGTAAATCCTTTTGGATTCATTTTTTAATTATGAGCCTTTCAGGCACAGTGGAAATTTATGTGCCAAGGCATCTGTTCTATATGACAAGAAACTGCAGCTTTCACCAGCCATATTCCCCCTAGACATTGCTGCCATCCTGGGAGAGCTCAAGGATGCACCATTTAGGATGACCCTGGAGCAGAAGCACAGAAGTGCCCCCGCTTCAGGAGTTTACACCCCCAGAAGGGATATGTTCAGGAAGCAGTTGTTTTCTAATTGTCCTGGTGATTTGCCTCTGCAGATGATGGAAAGAATGAAGGAATAAAGTAAGGATAGGGCGGTACCCTTTTGGGTTGCAGGTTTGGCCAGACGGGTCCAAGTTGGCAGTTTATATGTTGTGACAGCCTTGTATTTTATACAAGAAGCTGAGTGAATAATGATCCTCCTCCCTTCGTTCTTCAGTTTGAATGTTAGAAACTGTTCAATAGTCTAAGTGAATCTACATGTATGTGTATATATTACATATATAATAAATATAAAAACATAAATATAATTATAAAATATATTTTATGATTTACTGCATTCAAAAAGACTCCTGAATACCTAGGGAAAGAGGATCAGGGACTCAATTCCCTCTTGTTTAAGAGAAAAGGCTTTCCATTTAGGAACTGCCAAATTGGGCTCTTTATCATGGATGTTTCTCACTTTGATATTGACAACTAACCATTATCTACTAGATAGTGCTGTGGTGGGGTTAGGTGACAACTTGTTTAGATTTATCTGTGCATATGACAGCATAATAAATTTAGAGCTAGAAGCGAGCTTTAGACTCCTGTAGGATACACACACACACACACACACACACACA
The DNA here is from genome assembly GCF_028583685.1 of Petaurus breviceps papuanus. Taxonomy (NCBI): domain Eukaryota; kingdom Metazoa; phylum Chordata; class Mammalia; order Diprotodontia; family Petauridae; genus Petaurus; species Petaurus breviceps. The sequence goes on from NW_027185809.1 coordinate 38,932,623, forward strand.
CACACACACACACACACCTCATTTCAGATAGGAAAATTAGGCATGAAAATGTTGAGTACCTTGCCAGAGGTCCCAAAGATAGCAAGTAGCTGGGAGAGAATTTGAACCCAAGTCCTCTGACTTCAAATATAGTCCTTTTCCCTTCTAAACCACATTTACTTCTCCTATGATCCCATTTGATCTTTGACACATATAAATAGCCCATTCCCCGTGATTACATAGCAATACATAAATTGCCAACCTGGACACTTTATCTTGGCTGTCTCTAACTTGGATATTTACAGCAAGGCAACATCTTCCAGCTCAGTCCTCAGTGGGGTTAGGTGGCAACTCTCTTAGATTATTCTGTGAATTTGGCCAGCAGCTGGATTGGAATGCATTCATGTTTGGGGGAATCTCAAAAGATGAACAGAGGAATGCTGGAACTCCCGAGTGTGGTGCCTGGGCCCACGTGGGGCATGGGAACAATAAAATGACATTGGTGTCCGACAGGTATAATTCCATTTCCTACAGATGACTGTGCACTGCAGGCCAGTTATAATTCCTTCCATTGCTGTTTCTTCTTAGTGACAAAGTCCTCTTTGAGTTTCCTAGGCTTAGGAGCTTTTCCAGCTCATTAGACACTTGTGTGGAGAGAGCCTGCTGGGGATTCTCTCAGCAGCTTCCAAGCTTAGATGTGCCATCTCGGCAGAGACAGAGGAGAACATAGTGGGAGGGAGCTGGAGCAGGGATTTGATGGATTGGAAGGCTTATGTAAGCCATGCTGAGGTTAGAGTATTGGCCAGGGCGTTGGTGAGTTGTCTATGCATTTTGGCCTCTGTGTAACATTCTCAAGTTACTTCTATTGTAATGTCTTAGCCTTTCCTCCCTCCTCCCCCCCCCCCACGTGGTATTTGTGATTCCTTGATGTTAAATTTGCAGTTGCACTTTGTGCTTCTTTAACTCGTTATCCAGATATCTATCAATCCATTGTAAGCAAGGGGATGTCATGAAATGAGAAATAGTTCAATTTGAAAAACCATTTTTGGCATGCTTACTATGTGTCCAATACTGTTTGGAAGCAATCCTAGATACTGTAAAAATGACTCATTATGATATTCAAGGCTTTCCATAAACTAGCTCTACCAACCATCCAGTCTTTCCTTAACCAATATGACTTCATGTCTTCTATTTTTTCATCAAACTGAACTTTTCTCTCATTCTTTTGTCTCATCCTCTGCCATCCCTATTCTTTTTCTTTCCACTTTTCCCCCTGCTTAGAATGCCTTTTCTGCCCAACGTCTCTTATTTTCGTTTTTGAAGACTCTTCTTGTCTTCTATGTGTAACTGTGATATCACGTCTTCCATGACATCCTCATCCCCATGAGAAAGCAAACTCCTTCTCTTCACTTTTCTTATAACATTTTTCCTGGCCCTTTAATGCAATTCCTAGGACATGGTGAGTGCTTAATATATGCTTGTTGACTGACTACCTGAATTTCTTGGGGGTTTTTTTTGGGGGGGGCAGGGGTAAAGCAAGCCAATTGGAGTTAAGTGACTTGCTAAAGGTCACACAGCTAGTAAGCATGTCAAATGTCTGAGGTTGGATTTGAACTCAGGTCCTCCTGACTCCAGGGCTGGTACTCTATTCACTGTGCCACCTAGCTGCCCCTGAATTTCTTGTTAAGATTCCTTCAAATTCTCTACATCTATGAGCCTATCTGTATTGGTAGAGAGAATTCTCATACTGGGAATATTTTATACTGATAAAAATCACACATAAAATGAAAAATAAATGGATGGATAAATAAGCAATGTTTGACAAATTTGAAGGATCTTTTTTCCGGTTCAAAAGTGGTTGAGGTCACAAAGACTACAGTTAGGATTCTAGATGATTCCTTTATTATGTCTTAGAGGGCTTGGTTTATCTATGGAAAGCAGAACAGTTATTTCACAAGGATAAGCAAATCTCCTTAATTTTCCTGAATGTCACATTACCATGCATCATTTCTCTACACAGTATTATAACCTAATGCAATCTGCTTCTTTATAGCTTTTACTATAACTATTCCAAAGTGGACAAAATATTCTTCCTCCAAGTCCCTTCTTTAGTTGTGCAGATAAACTGTAGAAAATAGATATAATATATAGATAAATAGCTGTGTGTGTATATGTTTCACATTGTGGTGGGTTGTTTTTCTTTTTCTATTTTTTTAAGTTGCAATGGGACAGGGAATAGAACATTGCTAGATATATTTTAGGAAAAATATTTCAGAGACATGATGAGGCAAAACCTTGGACCAGAAGACTTGTGTTCTACCTGTGTATTATTGGTCTATAGCAGATCAGAGCACCATTAAATTACTCTAGTACAATTTAAATCTTATCATACACAACTGTATTTTATAGAGATCAGTGACTGATTCTGGAGAAATTGGTTACAAATTTGATGGCAAATGCAGTCATTTTGGAGATTTCTTATGCCACCAAATATCAAAGGGGCTCAGAAAAGTTGGTTGTAAATGGGATATAAAACACCTGAAGAAGATTTTGAGGATGGAATAATGGAAATTGAAGATGAAAAATGACCCAGGTGAATGATTTTTTTCATAGTTAGCTAACTAAGAAAATAAAGATCAATGCCACCTGACACAGTACTTTGAACACAATGGGAACTCAATAAATATATCTCCCTCATCAGGAATAGCAGTAGCTCTTAAAAAAGTATACCTAAGTCTTGTTGGGAAAGTCTTAGAATATTCAGGCACATATACATCGATGGATCTTGAAAAATTAGGATTAAGACAACGATGCTGCCTTTCAGCCACTCTTTAAAGAGTATTGCATCCCTCAGAAATTTTTTAAGTCAAGTTTTGTTGAATTTTTTTAACACACTCTCATTTCCCAATAACTTCTATCCTTTCTACTTTCCTTTGTAACAAGGAAAAAGCCAACTGACATTTCAACCATGTCTGATTGCATATGTAGCATTGTCTACCTGTCTATAAAGAGGAGGAATTTATATTTTATCACTATTTCTCTAGCATCAAAATTGGCCATTCATTGCATTCATCTTAGTTCTAATGCCTTTTAGTGAAAAAGTTCTTTATATTATCCTGGTTACTGTGTGTACTGTTTTCTTTGCTGTTTTCTACATTCTGCGTCACTTAATACAATTATTTCCAAGTTTCTCTGAGTTCCTCATATCTGTCATTTCTCATGGCACAATTATATCCCATTATATTTGTAGACCACAATATGAATAGTCATTTTTCTTCTCATTGGTACATATTTTGTTTCTAGATTTTGTTTTCTATCATAAAAGTACTACACTGAGATGCTGATTTTTGTTTTTGACCTCTTTATGGTAGATGTCCAGTGATGATAATGCTGGTCTGAAAGTCAACCTCATAATTTTTCTCAAATAATTCCAAATTATTTTTCCAAAAGATTAGATAAGTTTACCAGTCTATTAATAGCCTATTATCCTGCAACATCAGCTAATTTCATCTTTATCAGTTTTGCCAATTTTCTGTAATAAAGTGCCTTCTGTGAAAATGTTTTGAAAAGAAAAAGAAACAAAGATGTATCTTTTTACTGAAATTAACATCTTCTAAAGTTTCAAGCATGGATTGTGGATTTTACTGACTTAAAAGAAACCTATTACCCTAGTGCCTAGGTATGGTACTTTTGCATAAAGAGAGAATGACCTAAGATTCAAATAAAAGTTTTTAAGGGATTTCAACCTGTACAGTAAGAAACAGGGCAAACCCCAGGTACTTTTAAGTAGATTCCTATCCCTGGTATAACTATTAATGGTGAACAGGACGTATCATTGGTTCAATGTAGTATGTCATTGACCTATGGCTTACATTGTTGCCGGTCGTTACTCTAGGGGTAGTATTCAGGGCAACCATGCAAGAAATAACACATTGACTCCCTGTAGCTAAAGATGATGAATTTTCTATGCCTGGCTGTATTTAGAGGGCATGGAGTCTGAGGATATTGATAGGGGAATTCATTAGCCACCCACTCAGTGGACTCATAAGCTTAGATCCGAGCACTGCCACTATTCCTGCTAAGGTGAGTTACTGCTTCTCGGAGAGATGGCAAAGGAAAGTGTAGGACTATATTAGCCTCAAAGATAAACTTGACAGCTAGTCCAGTAACTTTCCAGTCTGAAGATGACACTTCTGGAAGCAGGAGTCATTTAGGTAAGCTTACCTTAGTCCAGCAGAGATAGCTGCCCCTTACAGCAGAGTCAGCCCATACTCATAATTGTAGGAAATGACTGTCATTAAGGTTTCATTCTATTCCTAGCTCTGTCACCTGTGACCATAATCCCTCTTCTGTTATTTAGTTTATTTTAGTCCTCACCATGTGTGCAATGGAAGAAGGGGCCTGTGTCGTTCTCTGACAGGGTCTGGGAGTGATGTTGAGGCTTTCAGGTATCTTGTAAGTCATTGTAATTATAACAATGTGGCAAAACGATCTCTTCTTTGTTGCCTGTAAGCAGCATTGGATGCAGTCTTTTACCATGCTGAATAATGCCTAACAGCACCTTGTGCTATGTTCCTTTTGGTGTTCTGACATGTAGGATCTAGAATTTTGTGGGATCCATACAAGGGCATACTGATGTAAGGAATGTTCTTCCAAGAATAGGGGAGTGAGTTCTTTTTCACTCAGATCTCATTTGAAATGCTATGTTTAGATCTGGGAAATCGTTTTTGAATTGTATTGGTAAGCTGGGGTCTCCAGAGGGTGGGTCAAACAGGGTGCTAAAGGACCTTAAGTTAATGTCATGTGAAGCTTGGTTAAAAAACCTGGGGATGTTTAGCGTGGAGAGTAGAGGATTTGAGGGGAGGGAGAGATCCCAGCTGTATGTGATAGAAGGTTTAGATTTGTTCTGTTTGGCTTGAGAGGAAAGATCCAGGAACAACAGAGAGAAGCTGGCAAGAGGTAAATTTAGGCTTTAATAGGTCTGGAAAATTTTCTAATAATTAAGATTCCAGAAGTGGAAAGACCTTCTCCAAGCAGTGATGGGTTGCTGTTCCTTGAAGGTCTTCAAGAAGAGGTTGAATGACCATTTGTTGAGTATACTGTAATGGGATTCCTTCTGCATAAATTAGACTAGATGGCCACTCAAGCTCTTCCAACACTAAAACCCTATGATTTAATGATTCCGTGAAAGTTGTTGAGGGACCACAAAGTTGAAGGAATGTCACGTAAGTTTGTTGGGTGGCTGATGGGACATCAGAGCAGATTCCCAAAGTGAGTAGTACTGGTTAGACTGTGTGCTACTTGCAGTCTTCTCACTACCTCTCTCATCAGGCATGTATCTTTTGGGATACACCTCTTTCCCTCCCACTCTAGTTCCCAAATTTGAGGGAGTGGGGAGAAAGTGGACAGTGCATAATTTAAAGTGATACTACCATTTAAAGGACAATAAAATGCCATTAAGATACAATAGAAAAAGTATGGGGCTAGAAGTCAAAAAAACTTGGCCCCTAATGTCCTTTTTAATTTTATATCTTGCATGATGTGATAATCATATATCCTGGTATTTAGTGCCAGCTGTACCATTAACTTGCTATATGATCTCAAGTAGGTCCCTTAACATTTCTGCACTTCAGTTTCATTGACTCATAAACTGTTAATAGACAGACCTCGTTTTTACAGCTCTGCTTCACTGTGTAGATTAGGAAACTGAGGTCCAGAGAGATAAAGTAATTTGCTTCAGATTATACAAGTTAAGAAAAAAATGACAACTCAAAAATTTATCCTTCTGTTGGAGGACTTTCCTAGTCTTTTCCATACTCCTACCCCACACTTTGACATTAATTTCAAAATTAATTTTAAAATACCAAGAGATTTATTAAGTGTTATTAAGCACCTGCTATGTACTAGACTCTGTGCTAAGTGATTTTTAGTTTGATTTTGCAAATAATATCTTATTTGATCCTCACAACATCCCTGCGAGATATGTGCTATTATGATCCCCCTTTTACAGTTGAGGAAACTGAGGCAAACAAAGGTTAAGTGACTTGCCCAGGGTCACACAGCTAATATGTGTCAGAGACCATATTTGAATTGAATTGAATTCAGATCTTCCTGACAGCACTCTATCCAGTGCTTGTTCCTATATCAATCATGCTTTCTTTTATCTTTAATATGTGGGGAGGTTGTCTGTTTTTTTTTTCCATATAGTTCCATGATCCTACCTCCTCTGGTGCCTGGATTATCTCTTAGTGCTATACTTAGTTGAACAGGGCTCTTTTTAACTCTTTGCCAGAAATCACAGTTCCATGAAGCATGAAATTTGATTACCCTTATCATTATCTTAGCTTGGATAGCTGTGTATGTTATTAGTGGTCATAAAATTATCCAGCCCTTTCATAAATGCACACCACAGTACTTATAGCAGTGACCTCTTTTGATAATGAACTCTACAGGTTGGCTGTACACAGCACAGAGAAATATTTCTTCAACTGCTGGTGTAATTTGTCTTGCAGCCTGGTCCATCTTGTTTTGTTTTTAGAAGTGGCTTTTATCTGGGGAAATGCAGAATTGTTTTCCCTCCACTGTCAAGATAATGACTAATACTGTGCAGCTACATTGCTTTGAATATTTCCCCCCTTTTGTGGTCTTCTTAGATATGGTAAACTTATTAGAACACTGGTGATAGAAACTTTCTAGGAACAAAGTATAATGCATAAGACTAAATAAAGCATGGAAGCAGATTTAAGGGAGATCTAAGGCAAAATTATACTCAATCAAATTTATATTGAGTCATAAAAATTTTTTAAAGGCATACACATTCCTGTTCATTTCCCAAGAACAGCATTGAATATCCCTGGAAGACTGTTAACCCTACTTTCCTATTTCCACAAAAGGAATCTCCAAGAATTCCTTATATGGCATTGCAGTCCCAGGGATAGATATATGTTTTCACTTCAATGAAAGTCTTTTTTAAAATTGGACTGCATAAGTGGAGGCTGAGATATATTCTCACATTAAGATAATTCCAGGTCATTTATCTTTGTATTTAAAGGATACATCTCCCATCTCCCTGCCTTTACACTGACTGTCCCCAGTTCCTGGAATGCTGTTCCTTCTTATATCCACCTCTTGGCTTCCCTGGATTCCTTTAAGACAACTCAAAAATTTCTCCTGTTAGAAGGCTTTCCTGGTCTCCTCCATATTCCTACCCTACTTTTTGATATTACTTTTGAAATTAATGAAAAATCCCAAGAAATAGAGTTTCTGGGTAATTAGTAATCAATTTATTATTTAGGCTAATAGGCAATAAATTTGATGATCAGTGGTATCTCTTGGCAACCAAAGGCCCCCAAATGGAGATCCTGAGACCCTTAAATACCTTTCTGAAAGAGAATGCCCCTGACAAATGAAAATCAACCCTGATTAGTGGACATTTAATGAGGAGGTGGGCTAAAAGTTTTCAACTCTTCCTGCTAAGAATGTGGCTTGCTCATGAGACTCAGCAGCCTCCAGCAATCTGAGCAAGGGGAAGCCATTTCCATCTGGACCTCTCTGGTTAGTTTTCTTCTCCATGAATTGGGGCCTTAAACTCTAATGGAAGGATACAAGGACAGGGGCTAATTTTCCCAGGGTAAAGACTCACCTAGAATGAATTCTTTTTATACTCTAAAGAGAAGTTTGGTCTTCTAGTTGGGTGAACTCCTATTCAGTGCTTGTTGATTTCAGTGGTCTTTGCTATACCTTTTCTGATAAAGACTTTGACCTTCTATGAGTTGCTATTATAAAAATCAATCTATCAGTCAATCAATTACTTGGAGTCTAACCTTTTAGTGACTGACCCAGCTAAATTTTACCAGGCTTATCCCCAAATAACTTATGCAGACAGAGTACATGGATAGGCCTAGTTGAAGTCTTTCTGGCTTGGTTAAGACCTGATAGACCATGCATGCCCCTGCCAAGATAGCTTTTGAAAAAGCAGGGTTACCTCCAAACCATATTCAGGCAGTGGAATAAGAATATAGTAGAGAAGATTCTGGGAGAAAAACCTGCAAATACAGGTGCTAGAGAACACAAAGTGATCCCCCAAAAGACAAATTCAAATCTATGTTGTCTGCAGTGAGTATCTCATTTTCTACATTTCTAATATAAACCAGAAAAGATTAGTTTCTGCACTGCAGCACTTGAAACCTGTCTTCCTTGGCTAGACTTAACAGGCAATGCCGGAGTACAAGAAAAATTCAATTGCCCCTTTAATCTCTAAGCCCACCATTTACTGAAGTGGGGGGGGGATAGTTATTCCTGTCACTTGTTCCAGATCAATAGCTGGAGCTTTGTCGCCAAAGATGATTAGTATTTAATCATAGGGAATAGATTTAGAGTGAGAAGGGACCTTAGAGGTCACTGAGTCCAATCTCATTTTACAGACAAGGAAAATGAGGCTCAGAGAGCATAAGTGACTTGTTCAAAATTACAGTTAGCAAGTATCAAAGGCAGAATTTGAACCCAAGTCCGCTATTGCATCCACTACTCCATATTGCTTCTTTGTCATTTAAGCACCCCTTCATTTGCAAATAAGGCAAAAGAGGGCCAGAGAACTTATGTGACTTTGCTAACATCACACAATTATAGTGAATGGTAGAGTCAGGATTAGAACTCTGATCTTCTGACTTCATCCTCTTTCCACTGGACCACATAGCCTCTTTATCAGTACATCAGAGGTAATTCCCCCCGCCCACACCACCCCGAATTATTATATTAAGCTTAGATCTAATGGTAGGACTCATAGAGTTCAGCGTAGCATAGAGATAATGTTATCTCCCTTCCAGTCATTCAATCAATAAACATTTAAACATTTATTAGGTACCTACTATGTGCCAGGCATTGTGCTAAATGCTAGGGTTGGGCAGAGACAGAGAGAGAAAGAGAGAGAGGTTAAGATGATCCCTGCCTTCAAGGAGTTTACAGTGTTATGGGGGAAGGCAAAATAAAAAAGGAATCTGAAAGGGATGTTGAAAAGTAAAGACAGTTTACACACACACACACACACACACACACACACACACACACACTTCAATTATTACTCTTCAAATGTAGTCATTTTATAGATGAAAGATAAAATCTCTCCAAAGGTCTAATAGCTAAATTAGACTACAGCACATGGCAGGAAATGTAAAATGCCACCCTTAACTGCAGGTAGGATGTAGGTGGGTGGAATGCAATTATTCAATTTAGAATTAGCCAGGATAGCAGGGTTTAATACCCTACCTTTGTGAAAAGCAGCATGAATTTCATAATGAATACAAGCACTCAAGACCTCTGGTCTTTGGGTCATTATTAAAAAGTAACAGGCTTATGCTTTCAGTTGCCTGTTGCTGATGACTCACTTGTTGGCCAATGACTTCACTGAAAGCTATGTAAATGGAATACCTTTCTCAGCCCCACTTTTCTTAGGGATGACTATGACTACTGCCTAACTTCCCTCAGTATCTACTGTTCCTTCCCAAGAGCCATTCATATTTTACAAACCCTTAAATAACCCATTGGAACAATATAATATAATCAGCAACCACCAAGAAACATAAATTCCATTTACAGAGCTACTTGCCCTATTTCTCATGCACCTTCCAAATTGGTTTTGGCTCCCCTTGTCTATATATTGACCTTTTCTCTCGTACCTATTTTCATTTTTAATATATATATATATATATATACAAGTATATATATATATATATATTCACAGAAATAATTCTACATTATAATGTAAATGATTATGTAATAATATACTGTGTGAAATTAACACAATATATATTATTGATAATTTTGTTTTTACATCACTTGCAAATTCAGATATCATTTGTTTTATTGTTGTTCAATCATTTCTGACTCTTTGTGACCACATTCGGAATATTCTTAACAAAGATACTAGAGTGTTTGTAATTTCCTTCTCCAGCTCATTTTGCAGATGAGGAAACTGAGGCAAACATGCTTAAGTAACTTGCCTAGGGTCACACAGATAGAAAGTATTTGAGGCTGGATTTGAACTCAAGTCTTCCTGACTTCAGGCTTAGAGTTATATTAACTGTGCCACCTAGCTGCCTAGCATCCTTTGTAACAGAGAAGAACTAAATAAAGGCTAGGAGGAGCAGCTAGGTGGCACAGTGAATAGGGTACCGGCCCTGGAGTCAGGAGAACTTGAGTTCAAATCCAGGCTCAGACACTTAACTCTTACTAGGTGTGTGACCTTCAGCAAGTCACTTAACTCCAATTGGCTTGCTTTACCCCTTGCCCCCCCCCTAAAAAAAACAAGAAATTCAGGTAGTCAGTCAAAAAGCATTTATTAAACACTCACCATGTCCTAGGAATTGCATTAAAGGGCGAGGGAAAATGTTACAAGAAAAATGAAGAGAAGGAGTTTGCTTTCTCATGGGGATGAGGATGTCATGGAAGAGGTGATATTATATCCCCCAAGTCTGACAATATCTGTATTGTTCTATACCCAGAGACCCTCACCTCTATAAAACAGGTAGAGAGGCTTTGTGTCTTTTTTCAAGATCATTCCCTGAGTGGAAAGTCTTTTCTTTTTAATTAATGAAATGCTAAGAATAAACTGAATGGAACACCATAGTTTCCCTTGATTAATATCCAAATGTACTGAAACACAGAGTATGTGCCTTCTTCTGATTCACACTGTATGTGTGTGTTGCATAGTCACCAATATTAGGCTTGAATGACAAGCAAAATATGTCTTCTGTGGAGAAAAATAAATGTTGAAATCTCTCATTTTTTTCCAAACTGAGGTGCCTTATTTAAGTTAGGCTTCTGCAAATGTGAAAAAGGAGCTTTTATTACATAGCAGTTGTTTAAATGATTAAAACAACTTTCTGCCAAATGTGTTAGGCCTGTCAGCTTCTTCAAATGAGAGTGATAATGAGGCAATATGGTTAGGCAGAAAGAGAGCTGGTCCTAGAGTCAACAGCCCTGGGTTTGAATCCCAGCTCTGTCATTTATTTAGCTAGAAAAGCTTGAGCAAGTCACTTAGCTTCTCTGACCCGCAGTTTCTCTATCTCGAGAATGGGAATAATATTATGTATCCTACCTACCTAAAAGGATTATTATGACAGGGAGGGGGGAATGTGAGTTATTAATATCATAATCTGAGGCCTCCACATCATTTGCCTGATTCTTGACCTCATGGGAAACCTTGAACTCTTATCATCTACTTTATTAGTAACATTGGCAGGAGACCTTATTTTTCTTATTCTTGGCTCTTTCCCACCTCATATGTGGGCTGTAGTTTGATTGGTCCTCCCTTTGAGGTAGCTACCTTTCTAAGAGAGCAATATCAATAAATAGAATTGTTTTCCCTTTGTTTTCTGTACATACTGTCTGGATTAGAATGTTTCATTCCTCATCTCAGGAAGTCTGTTACCCAGTTCTATTCTTCAGATGATAAAAAGAACATTTTTCCCCTGAAAATTTTTGCTTTAACATCTTTTGATTGCTCCAGGCCATTGCTTCTAGCCATATCATCATCTGAGATGAATTTTTCCTTCCCTTTAATTATATCATTACTTTGAAGATATTTATAAGCTAGGATCCTGTGTCATGTTTACCACAATCACCCACAGCTGGTCATATTTTTCTAATTTCTATAAATTTAGCACCCTCTAAATGTTTTAACTTTTACATCTTGTATCATTTCTATTGTTCCTTATTGTAGTTTTTTTTCTTTCTGATTTTTTACCATCTTTCCTAAACTGAGATAAGAAATTGCACCTGATAGTCCAGGCATCTCTGTGAGTCTTTCTGTTTCTACAGAATGACATTAAGCAAGATTGTTACTTTAAAAATATCAAGCTAATTTAGATATAAATAATAGAGATAATAATCAGAACAAATAGGCAAAATATTGAAATAAGATCCTGTCAAGTTCTTTCTTATACTATGTATGGATTTCTTCTAGCACCCTGTTTAAAACAATCCTTCTGGAAACTGAAGTAATAAACCACAGTACTTCTGAGAATTAAAAAACAAAAACAAAAATCCCAGTTGGCTTTGTGGCTGCAATTTAAAGTAAGATATTCTATGCATTCTGACTTTGAATGGAAGTTTGTATCAAGGGGGGCCTGCGTAGAGGTTATTTGAGTCCAAGAGATTTCAGTGGCTGATTGATAATTTCTGTTTCTATAATGCCTTTCTAAGAGATCAAGAACTTGAAGGCTTTGGGTTTTTGTGTTCCTCTTTTTGTTTTCTGTCTTTGTGGTTCAGGAGGAGAAATCAGCATTATATGTTTGGTTTAAGAAAAACAAAAACCCAACACAAATCCAAAGTGAGATGTGAACTCTTTCAACTTTCCTACTGGAACGAGCGGGAAGGTCAGATGAAAAGCTTCTGATGCTGGCAGTGTTCCATTGATTCGGTAAAAGCCCTGCCTGCCAGTGTCTTTTGCATGAGATTTTGGTTGCAAGCTCCAGTGAGTGCTATACAGAGCAAAGATTCGGACTGGCCTGCAGAGGGAGGGAGGGAAAGATCTGCTCCTTCTCAAAAGTTGCCTTGCTCATCAAAATTGTCTAAGAGGAATCACAGACCTGTGGAACTAGAATGAAGCAATGTAGACCACTGAGTCTAACTCCCTAATTTAACAGATGAGAAAACAGTGTCAGAGAGGTTATGTGATTTGGTTTCTTGGCTAATTTTGTATCAGAGCCAGTCCTAAGACAGTTCTTTTGCATCAATCCAATGTGATATTTTGAATTAAAGCTGGAAGGGACTTTAGTCATCTGGTCCAACACTCTTGTTTTGTTGATAAGGAAACTAAGACCCACAGAGGTTGGGCAATAGATGGTGTTGGGTTTGTTTTTTTTTTTTGGTATCCCTACATTTAGCACACTACCTGTCATAATAACGAGTGCCTAATAAATACTTTTTGATTACTTCCAGTGTTAAAAAAAAAAAGAAGCTAGGTAGCACAATAGATACAGCACTGGACCTAGAATCAGGAAGACCTGAGTTTTGTATGACCCTGGGCAAATCACTTAACTGCTGCCTCAGTTTCTTCATCAATAAAATGGGAATAATAATATAGCCTCCTACCCAGGGCTTCTATGAAGACTAAACAAGATATTAGTAAAGCACTTTTCAAACCTTAACATGCTATATTACTGCTAGCTATTATCATTATTAATAAAAATGGAATATATAATTCAAAACCCCATTTCATAGTAAAGGGAAACTTGATATACAAGTTAAACATCAACAAAGCTTCTAATCTTCTCAACATTTCTTAATTCCATGTTTCTCAAAACATCTGAGACTTTTAGAAACAGCAGAAAACATGGTAAAGGTATAAAGGTCAATCAGTCAGTCAACATTTATCAAGAGCTTCCTATGTTGCAAACTCTGTGTTAACCACCGGGGAAAAGAAAGGCAAAAAAAGAAAAACAAACAAAAAACCTGGTTCCAGTCCTTAAGGAATTTGCATTCTAAGGGAGAGACAATGTGCAAAAAATTGGGCATACAAGATATTCAGTGAAAATGGAAGATGATTTTAGGCAGAAGGCACTAACTTGGGTGGGGGGAAGGGATGGGGGTATGGGAGTTGGAGGGGAGGAGGATTTGGAAGTGCCTCTAGCAGAAAGTGAGATTTGAGCTGAGTTTTAAAGGGAAGCCAGAAGGCAGTGTGTAAAAGGAACCCTTCATTTAAGGAATGATCATCTACCCTATCTGAATTCTTGGCTTTGGAAGAATGTGTGTCACAACCTTAATTCTATACATAGTTCCCTTCCCCCAGTCCCCTGGAGTGCTCATATTTTTCTCTAGCTTTCAGGAGCAAGGAGTGTTATTAAATGATAAGGGGACTTGCTTTCTGGTTTCATATTGTGAGAGACTGGGAAACAATACATGTTTTGACATATTAGACAGCATGTTAGCTCTGATTATAAGAACTCCATATCAGAAAGGAAATCATATGACAGGACTGCTGTGTCTGGGAAGCCGCAGTCCTTTCCAGGGGGGTTATTAATAGGCCTTCATACCTTTGAGGACAGATTGCCATGTCTGGACTATGAGATAATTGGAGATAAGTCACTTATCATAAACAAAGTGTCCACACCTAAGGACTGGTAGTTACATCTGTGGCCCTAAGCAGGTTTCAGGCTGTTGGCACAAGAGAAACCTGCAGTAGTGATAGGAAATGCTTTGCTGCAGGTCACTGTGCATCATCATCCATTGGCACTCATTGGCAGGAGATGTGATATGGTGGAAAGAGCCTGGATTGGGGGAGGGGCTTAGGGGTGAAGAAGATTTATGTTTGATTCATTGCTCAGTCACTGACCAGCTGTGTAACCCTGGGCAAGTCATTTAGATTCTCAGAATGTAAATTCCTTCATCTATGAAATAGGAATCCCAATACCTGTCCTGGCCCACTTCATAGAATTGCTGTGATGATCAATTTTTTTTAAGTGAAAACTGTAAATTCTAAATAAATGTAAGATTGCATTGTTTTTTAGTACTTGCTATTGCATAACTCTTGATGGCTATATGGTGTAGTAGAAAGAACACTGAATTTGAGGATCTGAGGACCTGGGTTCAAATCCTCACTGTCCTCCTTATTAGCTATAATGACCGCAGGCATAATACTTGTCTATACTTATTTACTCATCTATAAAACGAAGAGGTTGGACAAGCTAATCCTTAAGGTTCCCTCCAATTTCAAATCTTCTGATGTTGACATTATAGAGAGTCAGCCCTGGATGCAGAAAGCCTAGGGTTCAAGACTTACCTCTGACATTCTAGCTGTGTAACCCTAAGCAAATCCTTAACCTCTCTGTGACCCCAGGCATCTCTTTAAGATAAATTATAGAGCAAGTAGGAATCACCTTGATAGAAGGAGGATTTTTCTCTCTTTGTATTGGGGGGAGGGAAAAGTTGTTACTCTTTTTTTTGGGGGGGGGGATAGGCAAGGCAGTTGGGATTAAGGTCATATAGCTAGTTAAGTGTGAAGTGTCTGACGTTGGATTTGAACTCAGGTTCTCCTGACTCCAGGGCCAGTGCTTTATTCACTGCACCACCTAGCTGCTCCAAGTTGTTACTCAGAACAGACCCTGTTACAGCTAATATGAGCTTAATCAATCCTCAACAGTCAATATACTGTTCTGAATGAAACTACCTTTCAAATGAAACTACCTTTCAAATATAATTCAGAATTCAGCTTTTTCAGGATGTCTTCCTTGCTTCATTCTATATAAATAGTTCTTTCACCATGTGGCCATCTGCTCCTTTTTGAACTATTCAATAGTCATCTCAGTTACTTTTAAAAGTACTTTTTAAGTCTGTTTATGTCTCTTTTCTGTGTCTTTTACTAAACTGTAAGCTACATGAAGAAAAAGTCCATATATTCTTTCTTGTTCTTTCACTTTCCATCCTTCTCACTCTTTCTTAGCATTAATTTCAGTGATCAATACATAGTTTTTGTCTTTCTGAAATTTAACCTTTCATATGTATTTAGCTACACGACCATGACAATGTTCTCTCTGAATCTGTTTTCTCATCTATAAAATGGAAATTTTACACTCATAGTACTTAGAAAGGACAATAGACTTGTAGTTGACAGGACCTCAGAGGCAGTGACCAATACAGTAATTTTAAATATGGGGAAATGGAGTCTCAGAAAGGTTGTCACTTTTCATAGATCTCACAGGAATTTACTTCTTCTTGACTCCAAATCTCCTACTCTAGCGATTATTTCACAAGGGGTTTTTATGAAGCTCAAGTAAGAAAATGTATGTGCACTTTAAAACTGTGTCACTCTCAGTTATGATCATTAATGTTACTAACCAATATCAAGATAGGCTTAAAAATATTATCTTATTTTTAATGCCCTTTGTAATTTTTTATTATGAGGTAACAGGAAAGAGGTGAATGATAGGAGGGGAAGTATACAAGATACAGGTTTGCTACATTGAAAAACTTCAACTTTAGCAGTAGTTAGGGGAATTCTAAAAAGCTGATTTGAACAGAAGTTGTTTCCCAAATCATATTTGTGTATGGAGATTATTTTGTGCTTCACAGTAATAGCAAAATGAAGTAGAAGACAGAATGAGCCCATGTCACAACATTGTGTTTGAAACTTAACATTTATAAGTGTACCTATAACTTAAAATCTGTGTACGACATTATGTAAATTCACATTATGCAAATTCAACTTTATATAAAGAATTCTGAGAGAAATATGAATGAAGATTCTAAATAAGGATCTGATTGAGCTGCAACCTACAAAGATTGCAGAAGAAGAGGGAGAAGTTTCAGAATCCAAGATTGAACCAAAAAGGTTCAGAGAAAAACAATTGGCAGAAGTATTTCCTCATTTGGGTGAATTTTTTTTCTTATATTGAAAAGATGGATCCAAATATGTCAAGATTTTTAAGAGTTCAAAGCCTAATTGAGGATGTTTGCTTGCTATTCAGTCAGATATATGAGAAGGAAAAAAAGAGACACTGTCCAAACTTCTCTGGATAACTCCATTAAAAAGAAGGAAGGAAGGGAGGGAGAGAGGGAGGGAGGGAGGGAGAGAGGAAAGAAAGAAAGAAAGAAAGAAAGAAAGAAAGAAAGAAAGAAAGAA